>NW_027204492.1:85416561-85554061 GCF_024711535.1 Dipodomys merriami
TAGTCACATGATTAATAAAAGCTATATAATATTCTCCATAATATTGGAGAATCTATAGAGTTTAGTAACATAGAAATTGTTATATATAAATATGTAAATAGTTACATAGAAGTATGTAAATGACTCCTTGAAACATGTATGCAATGATCTTCTTTTGGGTCCTGAAGTAACAAATTTCAATAAACATTTTTAAAAGCACATGGATGGGGGCCTGGGAAGGTGGCTCAGTGGTAGAGCGCATACCTTGCATGCCAGAGGCCCTGGGTTCAATTCCTCAGCACCATATAAGCAAAAAGAAAAAAGCCGGAAGTGGTGCTGTGGCTCAAGTGGTAGAGCGCTAACCTTGAGCTGAAGAGCTGAGGGACAGTGCCCAGGCCCAGAGTTCAGGCCCCATGAATGGACCTCCCCCCCAAAAAAAAAAACCACATGGATGAATCAACTCTCCGACTTAAATTTCAAGAGTTATCGCACATTTACTTAAATATCAAACTTCATCTCTGATCTATAATTGTGGTACAAATTGTCATGTCACATACATCTGTGCCAGAATAGTATACATGTGAAATAATCTTCAGATAAAGAAGATTAAATTTCCAAAGTGGTTGACTTTACATATATTTATTCTGTGAATTTACAGATATTTATTCTTCTACAGAATCTTAATATTGTATCTTTATATCAGCATTTTCCATCTTTAAAGCATCATGTATATATATATATATGTATATAAGTATGTATATATGTATATATGTGTATATCCAATTAACATGGTTCTAATCAGAAAATATATACATGTATTAGAACCATGTTAATTGAACTGTCTTCCAGAATAAGCCATCTAAACTATTTCAAAGTTATCTAGAATTGTTATCAAGTCTAATATTACCATTTATACCCATTCAATATTAATTCTGATTAGCCAAAGTTCATTTCAAAATATGCAAACTCTATTGCAAATAAAACAGATAGAGACAGAGATAGAGGCAAAGATAAATGCTTTTCATCTCTAGTTCCCACAAAACTTGGTAAATAGATGCCTCCTTTGATTTGATGACTGTTCTCACAAATCCTCTTAAGTTGTGTGTGTGTGATGCCTAAATGTAGCAGTATATGTCTGTTATATTGCCCTTAAACCAACCTAGGTTTCGCTCTGCTTCTGGTTATGTGATTGATCGTAGATCTCCTATCAGGATGGTGTCCTTTGTGACACCAGGTGTGCTGCTGTGTGTGTTCTGAAATGCATACATCTCACTACACCTCTGTACTTGGACTTATTTGTATTCGTTTACTAGGCCAGGACCTCTTCCATGCTAGGCAAGCACTCTACCATGAGCCACATGCACAGCTTCTTTTTTAGGATAGGGTTACATTGGGTTGCCACAGCTACACTAGGAATTGCAATCCTTTTTCCTTAGCCTTTGACCTCAGTCTCCTAGAGCTGGCCTTACAGAGTGCCAGACCTACAGTGTAAACTCTCCTCCCAGATCCTCTATTTTGACACACTTACTTGGAAATGAGAGTCGCATGGTCTTTCCTGCCTAGGCTGGAGTTGTTATTCCTAGATGTGAGCCTCCTAGGTAGCTAGGATTACAGGCATGAGCTATTAGTTCCTAGTCTTGTCAGCTCTATTTAATGCTCTGTCTCCAACATCTGGAAATTTCATTGCTCAATCTGCAAGCTGCCCGTAAACAAGCTCCAAGTTGCTGTATCAATTCACTGAAGGAGAGAAATGAGTGAACAAAGCCCTACTTGGGATCTGAGTTTACCTCTACTTATCCTCAGAAAGGTTTCTCCAAGACAATTTTAACAAAGATCAGAAGACTGAGAACAGTGATCTAAAACAGCATTTTTTATTCTTTCTGTTTACTTCAGAGACTTCCTGAGCAGCCACTTGGGCCAGTAGTGGAATAGGGATTGGGCTGGGTGAGGACCCCTAAAGTCTCCCCCTCCCTTTTGATTTCTCATGGCATTTAGGGTTGGGATTGGGACTAGGGTCACCACTCCATAGAAGGAGTTCAGGAAAATGTTCCGTTCCCCTAGACATATAGGCTCATGCTCACGGGCATAGAGTGGGTGAAGAGAGTGCACATCATTGTTCAAATCGTCTCTCCACCAAAACTGTGGCTTTGACCTCCAACCCACTTGGTAAGCAGGAAGCCCACGCTGATGGTCCTGAGGTGGATGTTGAGGGTGCCAAAGAACTGGGCCTGCAGGAGAGAGGAGCATAAGATGGGGCTGTGAGGGACTCCTCACCCAGGCTGCCATGAGACAACTCCTGAAATCTTAACCTGGCACCTGGCCCTCAAGCGTGTTCCATCCATTCCCGCCTCTCCTCTGTGCTCCATCTTCTACTTTTAAAATTTTATTATTAGTATTGTAGTCTGGGCTCTGGGTCGAACATTTGTGACAAAGATGCTCTACCACCTGCGTCATGTCCTCATCCTTTTTTCCTTTTAGTCATTTTTCAGGTAGAATAACACACATTTAACCTAGACCAGCTTCAGACCAAGATCCTTCTACTTAAACCTCCCACATATCAGGGGACTACAAGTATGACCACTGCACCTGGGCCTCTCTTCCTATAAGTCAGCACATTCCTCAGTCCTCCATTAGCAAAATGCTTCTACCTCTCTTCACAAGAGTTCCCCTTCATCTGTCTGAAGAATCTTCCCTCTACATAGCCCATCCCCTTTTGCAGTGCTAGGGTTGGGACCCAAGTGGTCATGCATGCCAGGAAATGATGCTGCCACTAAGATCACCCCCAGTTCCTCTGCCTCTTCCAGTGTCCTAGACCCTGCTGGTGCTCAGTCCCTAGTCAATGCTTTCATTTTCCCAAGACCATCCACTCTTATTCCTGGCTTCATCCTTCCTCTCACCCCCACAATCTCATCTTGAGAATGTTTCAGGAAAGTCCAATCATCTGAGAACCAGCAGTCCCTCTGAACATTTTCTCTTTTCCCTGGCCCTACCCATGGGATGCTCATCTGATTATTAGGCTAGGTAAAAAGGGGCTCCACCAAATCAGGTATCAGACAATGGTAGAGCCTGAGGACAAGCAGGGACAGGATGCATCCTGAATGTGGGTACAAGGCTGGTCTAATGAGGTCAGCTTGGGAACTGGGGTGGGAGATACTGACTGACAACCCCAATAGAGCCCCGATACAAAGTAGAAGACGACCAGAACAGTAACCATAGATATTAGGAGTAAGAATATAGTGAACAGGAGGCATAGCTTGTAACTAGCAGGAATGTGCAGATCTGTGGTGAGAGAAAGGCATGTCAGGGATGAGGACGCTGTGCTGTCTCTCCTTAACATAACTAGGTCATTGTGTGTGTGTGTGTGTGTGTGTGTGTGTGTGTACGCGCGCACGCGCGCGCGCGTGTGTGTGTAATTGGAGAGAAGTGTCTCTTGGCCATTCCTGTCTGGGCTGGCTTTGAACCATTATCCTCAGATCTCAGTGCCCTGAGTAACTAGGATCATAGGCCTGCACCAATATCATTGGACTTCATTACCATGTCTTTAATTCTAACTTGGCTGAAATCCCTGCTTTCTCGGCTGGAGACTGTGGCTCTAGTATCTGTCCATCGGTTTTTACGTTGTCTAAATGTGCTTCCTGCCTCATACTCAGATAAAGTCTTTTGGTTCTATCGGCCCTCCCATCACTGCCTACTTTGCCTCATGATCAGACCAGCACCTGTCCTTCCTGGTCTCAAAGCCTTGCTTCTGTCTCCATCTAACTAGCTCTACTTTCCTCCTGTCAAAATCATTCCCACCTCCCTATCAGAGCTTTATCCTTCCTATGGCTTCATACTTCAGCCTTTATCCTTTTTCTGTCTCTTGTACTTGGTTTTCTATCAAGTGTCCCTGAGGATTAAATCCCAAGCTGAGTCCATGCTTGCTAAGTGTGCTATGCTGAGCTACATATTTTTAAACCTTGCAGAATATTTTTGTTGTTGCTAGGAAACTGGAGATACTTTTTGTGACTAGAGTTGGGGTTGAACTATAAGCCTGAGTCCTGTCCTTAGGCTTTCCCCCTCAAGTCTATTTCTTTACCACGTGAGCCATCTTTTTTGGTAGGAAATTAGAGATCAGAATCTTCTGGCTGGGGACCAGCGCCTCATACTTGTAATCCTAAAATACCCAGGAGGCTGAGATTTGTGGATCAGTATTTGAAGCCAGTCTGGGTAGGACAGTGTCTGAGACCCTTATCCCCACCAAACTACCAAAAAAGACAGAACTGGAACTCTTGCAGAAGTTGTAGAATACTAGATTTGAGCAAGAGAAACTCAGGGACAGGGTAAAGCCTTCTGGAATTTCCAGACCAGGCTGCTTATATGTCATGATCTTCAAATCTGAGAGTCCAGAATAGCTAGGATTACAAGCATGACTCACTGTTCCTAGCAGGAAACTAAAGGATACAGAACAGTAAAACACAATTGTAGAAAAATAGATGTGAGGGCTGGGAAGGTGGCTCAGTGGTAGAGCGCTTGCCTTGCATGCCTGAGGTCCTGGGTTCGATTCCTCAGCACCACATAAGCAAAAAGAAAAAGAAAGCCGGAAGTGGTGGTGTGGCTCAAGTGGTAGAGCACTAGCCTTGAGCTAAAGAGCTGAGGGACAGCGCCCAGGCCCAGAGTTCAGGCCCTACGACCGCCCCCCCCAAAAAAAGAAAAATAGATGTGACACTTGTACTTCTTTGTATGCAGATATTTTTGACAAAAGAATAAATGTAAAATAACGAGAATTTACTCCCACTTAAGAAAGTTAATCTGCTAAAATGCAAAATGACATAAAACAACTTATATCACATTATATATATATATATATATATATATATATATATATATATACATATATCTCCTGTTGACATTTCTCTGTCATTTTTCTAGTAATTGTACAAAGTGTTAATGATGTGTACAGGGTCTTTGCCTGAAACAGCTATTTCTTTCTTTCTTTCTTTCTTTTATTATGTCCTGCTCTTTATTGCCAAAAATAAAAACTTTGAAAAAGACAACTACTGCTAATAGTAAGTAACCATTCCTCTGCACCAGTCTCTTTGGTTCCTCCAGGCTGCCCAGTGTACTGCTACCCATGTGCTCCTCTCAGAGCCTTTACTGATGGGATATGTAGGGGGTGGCCTTTGCTCTTGCTTCCTCCAATCAAACACCCCAAGCCAAGTGGTCAGTCAGCTGGCACTGAATGCGCTCATAACCTAAGGGCAGAAAACACACACACACACACACACACACACACACACACACACACACACACACACACACACACACACACACACACACACACACCCAGCATACCTAATTGGAGGAAGAGGAGGATGTCTAATGCTATTCCCAAAGGGTTACTTCTCAAATTACAGACACCCAGGAATCTGAAGTCCCTTGGGGAAAGGAGCTGGCATGGGCTCTGATCCCAACACCAGGAAACTAAGGTACAGGTGTGAAAATTCCTTCATTTGCAAGCAAAGAGCTGGAATGATCATGAGAGAATTCCAGCTCAGTGGTCTCCACAGAGAAGCAGCATGTCCCCCTAGTGGTGTTACTAGGAAACTGGATGGAAGGGATGGATGCAAGGGTTATGAAGAGCTCTACTGGCAATCCTTAGCAGGGCTAGGTAAATGGGAAAGTAGAAAGCTGTCTGTCTGCTTAGCCAGATGTGGTGGTGCAAACCTCTGGTCATGTGTTTGAGACCAATATAGCCTACAGGGTAAGAACCTGCTTCAAAAAACAAAGGACCCAAAACAACCACCCAAAAAAGTATCCTGGTATTCTACCTGTAACCTGCTTCTTGCTGGTACTGATGACTGCCCAGAGTTTGAGCAGTAGCAAACAGTCCAGAGCCCAGAAACTACAGGGGCTCAGGAGAGACCTGAAATCCAGCCGTGGTCTGCCTCAAACTCAGCCTTTGCTGACACAGGTGAGCTGCTGCTAGTGTATAGTAAGTACATCACTCTGGATGCCATGGCTTAATTGAGTCTGTAAATCACTCAGCTTCTTCTTCAATCCAGAGAGGGCTGAGAGGACAATGGTTTCAGGGCTCAGAGAGCCACAGGACTCCACGTTGTAGTAAAACCAATCAGGCTTGCCGTTGGGGTCATAGGGAGCCTGTGACTCATCCTAGTCCAGCTCCAGCTCTTTGGCCATTCCTCAGGTTTGGGGTAAACTGTGTGCCTCGGGGCATGGTCTGGGTCATATTCAAAAGCCACCCCTGCAGTGGGGTTCCACTTGGCATGTTCCTTGTCGAAGCCGTTTTTGGCATAGGCTCTAAGTCTCAGGTCCTGGCCCTTCATCAGCTTGATGATGAGGATGTCATCCTGCTCCACGTAGTCATTGGGGTAGTTATTGCGGTTCCGGGATGTCACCGGAATGACCCCAGGGGGCTGTTGAAGATGAGGTCTCGGGATGTGATGTGATGTGTCTGGTCTTCATTACACCACACATCCAGAGTGAACTCCACTGAGCACTCGGGGCAGAACTCCTCACATGTACAGTCCCGAGAGTATTGCAGCTTGTCCACAATGTCATCACCGGTCAGTGGAATTAGTCCAAGCTGTGAGCAATGAACTCATCATGAAGACGGAAGAACTGGCATCAGTCTGAACCCAGTCGATGGCTATTATGGGTACCTGGGCGATGAAGACTCTTCGAATAGAATTGGCCACTGCCAGGTCCGTATTCTTGATGATGAACTTGAGGTTCTCGACCATAAGCTCCATGATGCGCACGGTGGGCGGGTTGGCATACAGAATCCGCTGTTTCTTTCTTTTTCTCCTCCTTTTGAACCAATTTTAAGAGGCTCCATTATTCCATTGTCATATATAATGCACTTTGACCATGATTGCCTCCCCCCAACCCTATCCCCTCAGCCCTTCCATTTTTGAGACAGGCTGTTTTGGAGATCAGTTTTTCCTCAAACTTGAGAGCCTCCTGCCTCAGCCTCCTGACTGTTGGGAATACAGACATGTATTACCATATCCAGCTTCATCTTGTTTCCTCATTCTATCTATGCTTCTATCTTCAGATTAACCACTTCTGCCTGTCCCTTCTGTCTAGCCATCCATCTGTACCCCTTCCCTCCATCTAAATTAGTGCTATTACGAGCTGAGCCTCCATCTCCTACCATCCCCAGCTTTTCCTTCTCTGTTATCAGAAAACTGCACCTTCCTGTGTGCCCATTCCTGCAACCTCCTTCCCCATCCAGCCCCTCAGATCTCCAGCCTCCTTCCAAACAACCAAGTCCTGGTTGTCTATTCACCTAATCCTGGTACCCAGCTCCCTGGGCCTCCTCATGCACTGCCTCCCTGGGATCAGCAAAATTGACAGAGATAGGGCCAAGACAAGCAAGATGGTTGGGAAAAGACAATGGCTGAGCAGGTCCTGCTAGTCGTCCACATGGACCATCGCCTCCACCGAACAATCTGGACATGGGAGAAGAGACATGGCATTCAGGTTTGACAGGAATACAAGGACTGACACCCCCAGCCCACCCTCACCATCACAGACATCTACACAGGAGACTCACGTGTATCCTCTCCCGTAAAGTGATGAGTCCAAGGTGTGGGAAGGAAGGAGTTCAGAGGCTCTTGTCCCAGCCTCCAGCCCTGACCCTACCCATACTCATTGGAGAAGATGAGGTATCCGTAGGTGACCATGAGTCTCTCTCTACATGAAGTACATGGTCTCATGGACACATTGGCAATAGACTACATCCTAGGTTAGGAGGGCCTAAGGTCTACAGCTCATGGAACTGTCATTCTGAAAGCCCTGGACGTGGCCCAGATGTTCAAACCCAGTGACACCCCCTAAACAACCTTCTTGCAGGCATTCAACTGGCATATACTAGGGTGCTGTGTGATTAGCCCAGCTTTCCTTCTCCGCTCTCACCCATTCTGCCATCTCCCAAACATTCTGTTCACCCCTGCCTCTTCTTCCAGCTGGCTGCTTAGGCTCCACTCTGGGTCACATCATCCACACATCTCTCCACACCTGTATCCATGCCTCTCTTCCTTGTAAACATATCCTCTCCAGCAATCTGACCGTCTCTGTTCCCCAGCCCTGTCCATTCTGATCCATATTCCACCTGACCCTCTGATCCCCACAATTCTCACAGATACGGGGGTTAAAATAGTAGGCAAACTCACTTGGGTAATATGCTTGACTCTCTCTCTTGAGGGCTCCTGACCATGTGAAATCCCTCATTTGTCAGGGTCCCACCTGAAAGCTAAACGTCCAAGGCTGCTATGAGAACATCAGACACAAGAAGTGCCTCCCCCCCCCCCCCCCCCGCCTGCCCCATCACACAGGCTCCTTGGCTGCCGGCTCACTGGCAGAATTCCATGGAGATGTCATGTCATCAGGGTGACACAAGGTGAAAGCCATAAGGAATACTAGTGCAGGAACAGAAATAGTCAGTGGGCTCAGGGTAAGGGAGATTCAGAGGACCTCTTTCTCCATGTCTCAGCCCCTCTGTCATCCTGCATACCTGACACATGTAGCCCCTGAAGTTGACCTCATGGCTCCACCATGAATAATGCACTGGGGCCAAAAGCGGAGGGTCTGGGTGTGGTGGGAGGTCTTACTCTTCTGCATCTTAACTGTGAGTGAAGTATGAACAACTGGGCCTCACAGGTGCTGTTGAACCCCTGGGATAGGAAGACTGAAGCCTCTTTGTCTTTCACTGCTATCTCCTTGGGACTCATAATACAACATAGCTTCCATTTGTGTGTGTGTGTGCGTTCTGGTACATGGGCTTGAACCAAAGGCCTAGGTGATGATGCTTAGCTTTTTCACTCAAGACTAATGATATAACTGAAATATGGATATTGGATGAAAATAACCACAATCTGTCCTTCCCACCATCCTGGTGCCTACATGAGTGTTCGGAGCTTTTCTGAAAAGCCTAAAAGGTAATATAGGCCATTCTTTGAATTGCAGATGCATCATGTTGTTTAGCCCCAGGAGAGCTCTGCTCCAGAGAACATGCAGATGTGTCTTGCTGTTCAGCCCTAGATGGTTTGCTTTTCTTGCCCCTGATGTTTCCCCTAGGTGGTTTGCTTTGCCTCTATAAACATGCTCTTATTAGTTTGGTCCCCCACCCCATCAAGTGTTTTTGGCCTTTAAAAGTTTTGTGTAAGCTACTTTCTAGGCTGCTGGTTGTTGGAACACGGGTGCACCTGCAGTCATTGGCCTTGTAGTAAAGACTCCCAGTTTGACCTCTCAAAATGTGGCTTCTCTGTATCTAACCATCAAGTGCCAGTATAACATAATGCTTGAGCTAGAGATTCACTCTCAGCTTTTTTTTTTTTTTGGCTTAAATCTGAAGAATTTCCTGTCTTGCCTTACTTTGAACTGTATTCCCAAGACCATTCATGGTATAATGGCCAGGTCTGGTCCCTCAAGCCTCTTATCAGCTCCCCTGTCTTTATTTCAAGCACCAGTACTGGCAATAAAAAAAAAAAAAAGAATGAGGCATTCTTACTCTCTAGATGGTTTCAAAATCATAGTAATCATTTAGCAGTATAGATATAGATAATGAAAACCAAGCTTTGGTTGGGGGGAGTGGGGGGCTCTGGCTCATCCCTGTAATTGTACCTACTCAAGGGGCTAAGATATTATGGTTGTGGTTGGAAGCTAGCCTGGCTATCTCCAATGAATCCCTCCTCAAAAAAAGCTGGAAGTGGAACTTAGTTAAGTAGTAGAGCACTTACTTTGAGCAAAATAAACTCAAGGACAGTAAACAGGCTCTACATATACACACAGAATACACAAGATTTCAGTGAATCATAAAGTAACTACCCTAGAGTCAGAATAACATAAGACACATACTTACCCCCCAAGCAATGTCCAGTGACCAGAGTCAGGCCAGTCTTGGGCACAGTTAGCTGTGTGTCAAAGTAGAGGACCTGGGAGGAGATTTCACACTGTAGGTCTGGCACTCTCTAAGCCCAGTCTAGGAGACTGAGGTCAAAGGCTAAGTAAAGAGGATTGCCATTCCTAATGTAGCTGTGGCAACCCAATGTAACTCTATCTTTAAAAAGTAGCTGTGTAACCACTTTGGAAAGTAGTATGGAGGTTCCTCAAAAGACTCCACATAGAGCTCCCCCATAACCCAGCAATCCCACTTTTGGACATTTACCCAAATGTTTACAAACAAGACCACACTAAAGCTACCAGCACAACTATGTTTATTGCAGCATTATTTACCATAGCTAAGATATGGAACCAACCCAGATGCCCCTCAGTAGATGAATGGATCAAGAAAATGTGGTATATATACACAATGGAATTTTATGCCTCCATCAGAAAGAATGACATTGCCCCATTTGTTAGGAAATGGAAAGACTTGGAAAAAATTATATTAAGTGAAGTAAGCCAAGCCCAAAGAAACATAGGTCCCATGGTTTCCCTTATTTGCAATATCTAGTATATGTATGAGTCAAGCAGAAAAGGTCAGATAAGGTGATGTTAGGAAAATGAACCCTAAGATATGTATTTAAATTTATTTTTCTTTCATGCATTTGTTTCTAACGCATTTATAAGATTATTTTTTTGTTGCTTTGTATATCCCTCCCCCCTGCTTTCACTGTATTTGATGTCGGTATAATTTGTGGAGGGGAAGGGGAAAAACAAGTCGTTTAAATAAGGATACAGGTGGACCCGTTGCAACAATGAGAAGTACAAGTTGTCATGTTGAAAACGAACTTTACAACTTTGGGGGGGGGAGGAGTGTGGGGGGAGGATGGGAAGGGGAAACAAAGGAGGAGGCTACAATGCTTCATAAGAAATGTACTCATTATCTTGCCCATGTAATTGTAACCCCTCTGTACAGTATGCTCACAATAAAAAATAAAAAATAAAAAAGTAGCTGTGTATATGGCTCAGTGGTAAAGTGTTTGCCTAGCATAGTAAACAAATACAAATAATCAAAATATGTAGGTGTAGTAAGATGTATGCATTTGGGAACACACACAGCAGTATACCTGGAGTCACAATGGAGAAAAATAACCTGACAGGAAATCTACAATCACATAATCAGAACCAGAGCAAAATCTATGTTGTATTAAGATCAATATAACAGATACATACTGCTACAATTAGGCATCACACATATACAACTTGAGAGGATTTGTGAGAACAGTGATCAAGTCAAAAAGATATGGATGGGATTGAACACACACACACACACACATACAGAGCAGTGAAGCCATCAAGAAAGTTTTAGAGCTGTTTTGACTACTATGGTTTTGTAGTTTGAAATTTGGTATTGATATTCCTCCAGCACTGTTCTTTCTGCTAAGGATTGTTTTTGCTATTAGGGGTCTTTTATTGTTCCATATGAATTTTTGGATTGTTTCTTCTATTTCATTGAAGAATGAGGTTGGGATATTGATAGGTATAACATTGAATTTGTAGATAGCTTTTGGAAGTATTGTTACTTTCATGATGTTAATCCTCCCATTTCAGGAGCGTGGGAGGTTTTTCCACTTCCCTAGTTCTGCTTTATTTTCCTTTTTCAGGTTTTTACATTTTTCATCATAGAGTGCCTTCACTTCTTTATTTAGTTCCTAGGTATTTTATTTTTTGAATTGCTTTCCTGATTTCAGCCACAATCTTCTCATTATTGGTATACAGAAAATCCATTGGATTTTTTAATATATGTTTTTATTGTAAAGATACTGTACAGAGGGGTTACAGTTACATGAGTAAGGTAATAAGTACATTTCCTATTGAGCATTGTTGCCCCCTCCTTTGTTTTTCCCCTACCATCCCTTCCCTCTCCACCTCCCTAACTCCTCCCTTTCACCCTTCCCCTGTGCCTGAAATTGTAAAGTTGGTTTTTAACATAGTGTCTTGTATATCTCATTGTTACAATGGGTCAACCTCTATCCCTATTTAAGCATTTTGTTTTTTCCCTTCCCCTCCCAAATTAGAAAAATATATGTACAAGATGCAGGGCACCAGAACAAAACACAGTGAAAACAGGGGTTATACCGTGGAGGAAACGAAAAATCACATAGTACATTATAAATGCGTTAAAAACAATATCAAGAAAGAAAAAAAACCACTTGTGTCCCTATCTTGCCATTCATTTCGCTTAACATCATCTTATATGATCCGATGTACATAGCTTTTGACCTTTTCTGATTGTCCTAGACATATACTAGTTATTGCAAATAAGGGAAACCATGGGAACCTACGTTTCTTTGGGCCTGGCTTACTTCACTTAATATAATTTTTTCTAAGTCTTTCCATTTCATAACAATGTGGTAGTGTCATTCTTTCTGATGGAGGCATAGAATTCCATTGTGTGTGTGTGTGTGTGTGTGTGTGTGTGTGTGTGTGTGTGTGTGTGTGTGTGTGTGTCACAATTTCTTGATCCATTCATCTACTGAGGGGCATCTGGGTTGGTTCCATATCTTAGCTAAGGTGAATAATGCTGCAATAAACATAGTTGTGCTGGTAGCTTTAGTATGCCTTGTTTGTGATCCGTTGTGTAAATGCCCAAAAGTGGGATTGCTGGGTCATAGGGGAGCTCTATGTGTAGTCTTTTGAGGAACTTCCATACTGCTTTCCAAAGTGATTGAATAAATTTACACTCCCACCAACAATGTAGTAGGATCCTCTTTTCGTCACATCCCCTCCAGCATCTGTTGTTATTAGATTTCTTGATTATGGCCATTCTAGCTGGGGTGAGGTGGTATCTCAATGTTGTTTTGATTTGCATTTCTTTTATGGCTAGAGAAGTTGAGCATTTCTTCATGTTTCTACTGGCCATTCTTATTTCTTCTTCAGAGAAGTCTCTCTTTAAGTCTTTAGCCCACTTATTAATGGGGCAGTTATTTCTTTGAGGATTTGTGGTAGGGAGATTTAATTTTTTGAGTTCTAAGTATATTTTATATATGAGGCCCTTGTCTGTTATACGGCTAGTGAAGACCTTCTCCCAATCTGTGGGCTTTCTATTGATCTTGTTAGCTATGTCCTTTGCCATGCAGAAGGCTCTGCAGTTTCATGCAATCCCATTTGTCCAACCTTTCTTTGATTTGTTGTGTTTCTTGATCTTTATTAAGAAAATTTCGGCCTGTGCCAAGAAGCCTTAGAGTTTCTCCTATTCCTTCCTGTAAGGTTTTCAGGGTGTCTGCTTTTACTTCAAGGTCTTTGATCCATTTGGAGTTGATTCTGGTGCAGGGTGATATATAAGGATCTAGCTTTAGTTTCCAACAGGTGTTTAACCAATTTTGCCAGCACCATTTACTGAAGAGGCTGTCTTTCTTCCATTCTATTTTTTGGCTTCCTTACCAAAGATTAGGTGGCTATAGGTATGTGGGTTCATTTCTGGGTCTTCATTTCTATTCCATTCATCCTCAGGTCTGTTCTTGTGGTGATACCAAGCGGTTTTGATTGATATGGCTTTGTAGTAGAGTTTGAAATTTGATATTGATATTCCTCCAGCACTGTTGTTTCTCATAAGGATTGTTTTTGCTATTTGGGGTCTTTTATTGTTCCATATGAATTTTCAGGTTGCTTCTTCTATTTCATTGAACTTCAGAGTTTGCTGACCACATGGTCAGCATGGCAACTCCTCAGCTCCAGAATCATGAACAGTATGTGAAGGAACAAGCTTGACTGTGTTCCACACTACATTATACACAGACCTATGAGTTTCCTATAATTTTTCCCCTTTTGGAACATAAACTTTCTTACTGATGCACTTAAATGTATGTTTTAGAGATGCTCAGTATTCCATCCAGAAATTCATAGTAAGGCTTCTGCAGGCAATTGTGTATCATCTATTATAACAAAAGCGCCTAACAGGAATCATAATGCTGCCAAATTTCTGGATTTCTACATATAAAATAACCCATTAAACAAAACAAATTGAATCTACATTTTATAGAACAAAAGAAGTTACCAAAGGCCCTTAACTCACAGAGATGAGCTGTTAGTAGGAGAATACAGTCTATATAATTAAAACAATTTAAATCTTATTTTTTAAAAACAGACAAGCTGGGTGCTGGTGGCTCACGCCTGTAATCCTAGCTACTCAAGAGGATAAGATCTGAGGATCATGGTTCAAAGCCAGCCCAGGCAGGAAAGTCCGTGAGACTCTTATCTCCAACAAACCACTTGAAAACTGGAAGTGACACTGTGGCTCAAGCGGTAGAGTGCTCACCTTGAGCTAAAGAGGAACAGAGCCCAAGCCCAGAGTTCAAGCCCTACGAATGACAAAACAAACAAACAAACAAAAAACAACAGATAATGGGCTTTACTATCTGTCACCATCTCACCAATTGAAAGAAAACCAACATCTTCAGGTTTTTTAAGTAAGAACAAGCACAAACATTGCCCAAATATTCTGTGTTACTTATAAGATAAAATATTCCACACAGAGAATGTAAGCCATTACCATCCCAGAGCTCTGTTGGGTGCACTCTATGGTGTCTGGTGGCCAAGTCCCCTGAGCCAAAAACCCACTAACAGACAGTGTGAAAGTCCCACTCTGGAGCCCCATCTTTCAGGTAGTGATGTTTGGATGTCCTTGTCCTCTCTTTACTGATCCACAGAGCCCTGTGGGTAAAACAGGGAAAGAGAAACCCCAGAGTTGAGTGATAGGACCAAAAAACACTTTGGATCCAAGGAAGAACTTTAACTTGTAGGGGAGAAGAATGTGTGTCAGAATGAAATGAACTGGGGAACATATCTTTAGAGCTGTGATGAAGGTAATCATGGGTAGTAGCAGCCCCATTAGCTAAGGAAGGAGGCCATGCAGCCAGCAGAGGCCTCAGCATCCCATCTCACCAGCATAAAGGGCTGCCATTGATTGGCTGGTCCTGACTGCAGTGGGCTCACTGCCATTCATTGGTTGGTCCTGACTATGCTTCGATTGAAGCACTTCCCACAAGACTGCTCATACTTATGCTGGACCCAGCCCACGTCTTGTACCACCTGTCTGTGTGAAGCCTGGGGGCTGGTATTTGTCTGCCTCCTTGAGGCTGAGGCCTGAATCTACTGTGCTGACACATTTCTACTACAGTGGCTAGTACATGTAATCCCTTGGATACATGTGAGCAGGAAATAAATGAGTGCTTGCTGGATGCATGTGCTGAATATATACCATTCCTCAGAATCTCAAACTAATTCTTCCAAGTAGATGTGGGTATTTTACAGATGAGGAAACTGAGGCACAAAAAAGGAACATCGCTTTTGCTCATCGGGGGCCTCTCTTCTGATGCCAGCTGGGAGAGAAGGATCTTCAAGCCAGTGTCTAGTGGGCAGAGGAGTCAATATCCCTTCTGTCTTTGCCCAGATGCATAGTCCAACAGTCACTGTACATGGCTCCTGGCAAGGCCACCGGAGGAACAAGCCTTAGTTGCCCACAGAATTAAGCAGCTAAGACTGGTACAGATACACACTTTCCATCCTGTAGAAGTTGCTCTAAACACCATCAAACACATGCCAGCCTTTATGTCTGCTCTGGGTACAGGCAGTCTGGGTAGGTGGAGGAATCAAGTTACAATGTCCTAAGAAATGTGGGTCCCTGGCAGAATCCAGCACTCTGCCTACAGTGCACATGCTAAAGTGACCCCAAAAGTGATCTAGCTGGGAGGGTAATGGAGGGACCTTCTAGGGTACAATAAAAATAAGTTAGCCTTGGGTGAATTTGAGGCTCTGAGCCCTGATCCTCAACCACGGTGGTCCAGGTGGAGTGGTCAAGGTAGCATTCCCAAAACAGCCAGGCAGCCTGCTCCCTACCTTTTTCCCTAGAGGCCAGGCAGCTATGGGCAGGAGAGGGAAGCCAGGCAAAAAATGGCCACAGCTCTGTAGAAATCCCACAGGTTATGACCCTCACTTGCACCATACCTGGGAGCCTCATGAACAAGTCCCTCTCTAGCTACAGGTCCAGAACTCAGAGACCTGTAGAGGCAGAGGTGAGCAACTGTCCCCATGGGGTCCCCACCCCTCACAGCTCTGTGTCTAGTGCCAAGTGGATAAGTCTGGGTTTGAACATTCCCTTAATGGCCTACAGCCTGTACTCACTGCTGCCAGAGTAGTTTGGTCCCATAGCCTGGGCCTTTTCTACTAGATCCAAAAAGAGGAAGCTCTAAGCAACTCGTAGACCTCAGTGGGCTCTCAGCATCTGTGAACAGCTCGCTGTTACCACAGAGCTTCAATTTCTACCTCTGGGCCTTTGCTTCAGCTTCCCCCCTAACTTGGGGTTCTACTTCTTCCATTTGTCTTCTAGAATTTTCTTTTGATTCTTTTCAATCATTCAGGAACAAACTAATGTTATAGGTAAAATTTCCACAAGAAAGCCTTCTGAATGTAGCCACATTGGGCTTTTTTTTTTTTTTTGCCAGTCATAGGGCCTGAACTCTGGGCCTGGGCACTGTCCCACAGCTCTTCAGCTCAAGTCTAGCACTCTACCACTTGAGCCACAGTGCCATTTCCGGCTTTTTTCTGCTTATGTGGTACTGAGGAATCGAACCCAGGGGCTCATGCATGCAAGGCAAGCACTCTACCACTGAGCTATCTTCCTAGCCCGCACATTGGGCATTATTGTCTATTGCAAGTCTTTCGTTCTCTCTCTTTCTCTGTCTCTCTCTGTCTCTGTATCTTTCTCCCCTCTCTCTCTCCCTTCCTTACTTCCTTCCTTTCTCTTTCTCTTTTCTTTTCTCTCTCTCTTCTTTTCTTTCCTTGCTTTCTTTCTTTCTTTCTTTCTTTCTTTCTTTCTTTCTTTCTTTCTTTCTTTCTTTCTTTCTTTCTTTCTTTCTTTCTTTCTTTCTTTCTTTCTTTCTTTCTTTCTTTCTTTCTTTCTTTCTTTCTTTCTTTCTTTCTTTCTTTCTTTCTTTCTTTCTTTCTTTTCCATATTTTGTTGTGCTGGTACTGTGCTTGAAATCAGAGCCTAGGAACACTCCCTTACCTTTTTTCACAGACATGAGCTCTAGGAGTTGGGCAAAAACTTCACTTTCTACTTATTTGGTGGTTATTTGGAGATGAAAGTTTCATGGATTTTCCTGTCTGGGCTTTTTTTTTGAATCATTGTCCTTAGATGCCTATCCTCAGACTAGGATTACAGGTATGAAAACACTTTCTCTGAGCTTGCCTGCTTCATTTAATGCTTTCCCCCCAGTATTTAGAAAATTCACTGTTCAGTCTCCAAAGTACCACTCCAAAGGTTCGCTATCACTGTACCAGTTCACAGGAGGAGAAAAGAAGCAGTGAAGGCAGCTGTACTTGAAGGCTCAGTTCAACCATGCCTATCCTTTGATAGTTTTCTCAAAGACAAATTTAACAAAGATCCGAAGACTGAGACCAGTGATTTTAAACAACGTTTTTATTCTTTCTCTTACGCTCTGGGAACTCCTGAGAGGCCATTTGGGCCATGTAGTGAAGTAGGGACTGGACCAGCTGAGGACCCCTGAAGTCGCCCCTTCCCTCTCGATTTCCCATAGCAATTGGGGTTGGGATTGGGACTAGGGTCGCCACTCCATACAAAGGGTTAAGAAAAATGTCTTCTTTTCCTCGACAGAAAGCCTCATGCTCACGGGCATAGAGGGGGTTAAGACAGTCCACGACTTTGTTCAAAACAGTGGCCTTGGCATGTAGCCCAGCTGGTAAGCACGATGCCCAAATTGACTGTGCTGAGGTAGACGCTGAGGGCGTCATGGAACAGGGCCTGCAGGTGAGAGGAACAGAGGATGGTGCTGTCAGTCTCCCTCTCAGTAGGCTCCTGAAACCCTCACCAGCCATCCCAAGTGTGTCCCACCCATTTCTGCTTCTGCTCTGTGCTCCATCTCCTAGTTTTAAATTTTGTTTATGAGTACTGAAGTTTAGGCTCAGGGTTGAATATTTGTGAGAAAGATGCTCTACCATTTGAGCCTCCCCTATTCTCTTTCTGTTTTTAGTAATTTTTAGGTAGGTTCACACACATTTAACCTAGGCCAGATTGAGACCTTCTGCCTAAACCTTCCATATTGCTGGGGATGATAGGTATCCACGTTTCACCTGGCGCTCCTTCTCCTCCTTAAAGCCACAACTTTCCTCAATCGTTACTTTGCAAAGTGTTCCCATCTCTCCTCACAACAGATCTCCCTCATCTGTCTGAAGAATCCTCCTTTTATGTAGACCTGTCCCCCTTTGCAGTGCTATGGATAGGACCCAAGTGGTCATGCGTGGTAGAAAGGCATGCTCCTACTGAGCCCCAACGCTGCCCCATCTGCCACTTCCAGTGGCCCCTGTCTTCCTAGAGCCTGCTGGTGGTCTCTCTGCTTTGTCCCTTCTTAAGACAACTGCCTTTAGTCTTCCACATCCCCCCACATGCCCCATTCCTGGCTTCACCTTCCTCTATTGCCTGCAACTCCATTCTGAGAATGATCCGGAAATGACAATGCATCTAAGAACAAGCATTCCCTTTCAATGCCTCCTCTTTCCCCCAGCCCCTGCCCATAGGATGCTCACCTGATTATTGGGCTTGGAAATAACGGGCTCCAAAAAACAAGGTACCAGATGAATGTCGTTTTTTCTAGTGAAGAGCTAGCTGAAACTTGTGACTTAGGTGGTGCCTGAAGGACAAAAAAGGGGCTGGAGTCAAGCTAAATGTGGGTACAAGGTGGATCCAAGGAGGTCAGGATGGGGACTGGGGTGGGAGATACTGACCGATATCCCACAATCTTCTATGGATAAGTGGTACACACAGATAAAAATAGTAACCCCAGCCAGCATGATCACGGTAACAGCAAGCAGGAGGATTAATTTGTAGGCAGCCGCATTCTCCAGACCTGTGGGGAGGGAAAGGCAGGTCAGAGGTAATGACTCACGTGCAAACCCTCCTGAATGGGACCAGGTTGTTCAGTTTGTCTTTGTGTGCTAGGACTGGGGCTTGAGTTCAGATCCTGTGCTGTCCTTACTCCTCTTCTAGATTTGTGTGTGTGTGTGTGTGTGTGTGTGTGTGTGTGTGTGTGTGTGTGTGTGTGTGTATGTGTGTGTGTGTGTGTGTGTTAAACTGGCAATAAGTCTCTTGGACATTCCTGCCTGGCCTGGCCCTGAAACATGATCATCAGAACTCAGCTGCCTGAGTAGCTAGGATTATAAGTTATGAACCACCAGCAGCCATCTCTATTACGATATTTTGAACTACACCATATCTGAAATCCCTGTTTTCTCCCATGAAGACTGTGGCTCTGCCTTGTATGACTGTCTCTCTGTGAATCCTTCATCTAAGTGAGCTTCTTGCCTCAACCCTCTGACAAAATCTTTTCTGTCTGCCTCTGCCTGAACCCCTTTCTTCCTGTTTCTGTCCACTGCTGCTTCTCCTTCAGATTAGCACCTGTCCTTCTTCCAGGTCTCAAAGCCTTGCTTCTGTCTCCATCTAACTAGCTCTACCTTCTTGTTGTCAAAATTAGTCCCACCTCCCTATCTGAGCCTCATACCCTACTTCCATCTTTTTCCTTGCTCCTTGGTTGTCTTTCATGTGACTTCCAAGGAGTACCTCAAGCTAACACAAAGTTGTGCACTGGGGTACATATATTTAAACTTTGTGGGGTGTGTGTGTGTGTGTGTGTGTGTGTGTGTGTGTATGTGTGTGTGTGTGTGTTTTGTTGCTCTTGCTTCTGCTGCTAGGAAACCAAAGATATGTTTGCTATAGTGGTACTTTAAGTACAGGCCTGGGCCCTGTGCTAGGCTTTATTATTTAAGTCTGGTTCTCTACCACTTAAGCCACCACCTCACAGTCACAAAATATTTTGGCAGATAATTAGATATAAGCATCTTCTACCCAGGTACCACTAGCTCTTGCTTATAATCCTACCTACTCAGAAGGCTGAGATCTGAGGATCATGGTTTAAAAACAAGTACTGATAGGAAAGCCTCTGTGACTCTATATCTTCAATAAACTGCCAAATAGCCAGAAATGGAGCTGTGGCTTAAGTGGTAGGGCACTAGCCTTGCACCAAAGTAGGTCAGTGACAGCAACAAGGCCATGAGTGAATATCCCAGAACCAGCACACACAAACAAAATAGTTCTTGTAGACTTTTCAGCCAGGGCTGCCTTCTTATCATGATCCTCAAATATCAGACTCTTGAATAACTACAAGTTCAGGCATTAGTCACTTTCCACATCAGGAAACCAAGGATATGTACTGAAAAAGATACAAAACAATAAAATGCAATTCTAGAAAAGTAGATGTGAAAATTATATTTATTAGCATTGAGATATTTAACACAAGAAACTAAATAAAAATTTAATCTCACTTAAGAACATTAACAGGCTAATATGTGAAACAAGTTATGTCACATATGATTACTGTCTATACTCTATGGACCTTTTTATGTTCTGCGTGATTGTACAATTGCTAGTTTTTCTAGTAATTATACAAAGTGGTATCACTGTGAACAAGGTGTTGGCCTGAATACTCTGTTGCTTGTTCTCTTTTTTCCCTTTTAAACCAATTTGAAGAGGTTCCATCTTTCTGTTTCATGTGTAATATACATCAATCATGATTGCTCCTCTCCCAACCTTTATCACCATCAGCCCACCAGTTTTTGAGAAAGGCTCTTGCTGTAGAGACTAGCCTGACTTGAAACTCAGGATCCTCTTGTCAGCCTCCTGACTGTTGGGAATATACACGCGTTACCACATCCAGCTTCATCTTGCTTCATCATTTTATCTGTGCTTCTATCCTCTAACTGCTTCTGCCTCTTCCTTTTGTCTAGCCATCTGTCTGTGCCTCTACCCACCAATGTAACTAGTGCTGTTCCCTGCTGACCCTCCTCCTGACATCCATGGCCCCCTCCTCTTTCAGACCACCAAGTTTTGCCGTCTCTGTCCATCAGAGAATGGTGCCTTCCTGTGTATCCCTACTTGTATTCTCTTTCCATCCAGTCCCTCAGATCTCTAGTCTTCTAATCATCTAGCCCTAGCATTCTGCTCCCTGGGCCTTCTGGCCCCCTTGCCCCAACTTACCATTGTCAGAAGTAGGGCCATGAGAAGCAGGGCGATGAGGTACAGGCAGTGGCTGAGCTGGTCCTACTGGTTGTATATGTGGACCATCTCCAGCAGCATAAAACCTGGGACATGGGAGATAAGACATAGTATTCAGGATGTGACAGGAAAATGAGGACTGTTATACCTAAAACCCACCCTGACGGTGTCAGAAATCTGCCAGATATTCATGTACCCTCTCCTTGAAAACTGTGAGTCCAAGGTCTGTGAGTAAATGATCTCAGAGTCTCTTATCCCAGCCCACAACCCTGGAATTGGCCATAGTCTTTGGAGAAGATAGGGTATCCTTAAGTGAGCGTTATTCTGTACATGAAGAACATAGTTCCGATAGACACACTGGCCACAGTCTACATCCTGTGCTGCGAGGGAGTAAGGTCTACAGCTCATAGAACTATCATTTTAGAGCCCCGGACTTGACCCAGGCCCTCAAACCCAGCTCTAGCGTCCAAACACCCTCCTTCCAGGCATTCAACCCATACATACTGGCGTGCTGAGTGATTAGCCAAGACTCCCTTCTCTTCTCTCATCCATTCTGCCATTCCCCAACCATTCTGTTCACCCTTGCCTCTCCTTCCAGCTGACTACTTACATTGTCTTTCTATGTCTTATCACCAAAACATTCCTGATTCCTATACCCCTGCCTCCCTTCCCTTTAAACATATCCTCCCCAGCCATCAGCCTATCTCTGCTACCCACCCCTGTCCATTTCCATCAATGTTCCCCCTGATCCTCTGATCCCCACAATTCTCACAGCTACTGGGAGTTAAAATAATAGCCAGACTCACGCAGGCATCATGTTTGCCCTTTCTCTCTCCAGGGCTCCTGACCAAGTGAAATCCTTTCTTTGTCAGGGTCCCACCTGAAGCTAAAATTCCAAGGCTGCTATGAGAACATCAGACACAATAAATGCCCCTCCCCCTTCCAGCTGCCCCATCACACAGGCTCCATGGCTGCCCACTCACTGGAATTCCATGGAGATGTGCATGTCATCAGGGTGACACAAGGCCGAAGCCATAATGGGCATTGTGTAAGGCATTAGTGCAGGAACAAAAATTGTCCATGGGCTTAGGGTAAAGGAGATTCAGAGGACCTCTTTCTTCATGTCTCAGCCCCTCTGTAATCCTACATACCTGACACATGTAGCCCCAGAAATTGTCCTCATGGCTCCACCATGAATAATGCAGTGCAGTCAAACCAGAGGGTCTGGGAATGGTGGGAGGTCTTACTCTTCTACATCCTAAGTGTGAGTGAAGCGTGAACAACTGGGCCTCACAGATGCTGTTGAACCCCTAGGATAGGAAGACTGAAGCCTCTTTGTCCTTCACTGCTGTCTCCCATTTTTGTGTGTGTGTTCTGGTACATGGGCTTGAACCAAAGGCCTAGGTGATGATGCTTAGCTTTTTCACTCACAACTAATGATATAACTGAAATATGGATATTGGATTAAAATAACCACAATCTGTCCTTCCCACCATCCTGGTGCCTTCATGAGTGCTGGGGGCATTTCTGAAAAGCCTAAAAGGTAATATAGGCATTCTTTGAATTGCAGCTGCATCATGTTGTTTAACCCCAGGAGAGCTCTGCTCCAGAGAACATGCAGATGTGTCTTGCTGTTCAGCCCTAGATGGTTTGCTTTTCTTGCCCCTGATGTTTCCCCTAGATGGTTTGCTTTGCTTCTATAAACATGCTCTTATTAGTTTGGTCCCCCACCCCATCAAGTGTTTTTGGCCTTTAAAAGTTTTGTGTAAGCTACTTTCTAGGCTGCTGGTTGTTGGAACATGGGTGCACCTGCAGTCATTGGCCTTGTAGTAAAGACTCCCAGTTTGACCTCTCAAAATGTGGCTTCTCTGTATCTAACCAGCAAGTAACAGTATAACATAATACTTTAGCTAGAGATTCACTCTCAGCTTTTTAGAGGTTAGAATATGAGGACTTTCCTGCCTTGGCTTACCTTGAACTGGATCCTCAGATCATAAAAGGTACAATGGCCGGGATCCAGTGCCACAAGCCTCTTATCAGCTCCCCTGCCTTTATTTCAAGCACCAGCACTAGCAATAAAAAGAAAAAATAGGTGTACTTTAGTCTCTATGTGTTTTCAGAATCATAGTAATCCTTTAACCATATACACACAGATAATGACAACCAAGCTTTTGTTGGGGGGCTCTGGTTCATCCCTGCAATTGTAGCTACTCAGGAGGCTAAGATATTATGGTTGTGGTTGGAAGCTATCCCAGTGATCTCAATTAATTCCTCCTCAAAAAAAGCTGGAAGTGGAACTGTAGGTCAAGTTGTAGAGTGCTCACTTTAAGCAAAATAAACTCAAGGACAGTTAACAGGCTCTACATATACACACACAGAATACACAAGATTTCAGTGAATCATAAAGTAACTACCCTAGAGTCAGAATAATAACATAAGATACATACCTACTCCCAAGCAATGTCCAGTGACCAGAGTCAGGTCAGTCTTGGGAACAGTGAGCTGTGTGTCAAAATAGAGGACCTGGGAGGAGATTTCACACTGTAGGTCTGGCACTCTCTAAGCCCAGCTCTATGAGACTGAGGTCAATGGCTAAGGAAAGAAGATTTCAATTCCTAGTGTAGTTTTGGCAACCCAATGTAACTGTATTCTAAAAAAGAAGCTGTACATGTGGCTCAGTGGTAGAATGCTTGCCTAGCATGTAAGAGGCCTTGGCCTAGTTAACAAATATAAATAAGTCAAAATACGTAGGTGTAATGAGATGTATGCATTTGGGAACACACACAGCAAATAAAAAAAAAAGAGATGGGTAGGAGCTGGGAATGTGGCTTAATGGTAGAGTGCTTACCTAGCATGCATGAAGCCCTGGGTTTTATTCCTCAGTACAACATAAACAGAAAAAGCAGGAAGTGAAGCTGTGGCTCATGTGGTACCGTGGTAGCCCTGAACAAAAGAAGCTAGGGACAGTGCCCAGGCCCTGAGATCAAAACCCCAGGACTGGCAAAAGAGATGGATGTGTTTTCAAGCCAGAATCAGCCAGAACACCACTCCCAGGATTAGCACATGGTCTACAGGCCTCCAAGAATCAGAAGTGTCATAGATACTGTAGACATTTATCATCCACAAGAGTCACCATCTGGCCAACCCAAGTATCCAAACAGAATTCCTCAAAGTCTGAGCGTCATTGACTGTCACCTGCAAACCTCATTGTTCAGAAGACTGTTGTCTGAGAATCATGGTTTAAAGATAGCCTGCGTAGGATATATATGAAACAGTTTTCTCTAATTAACCATGAAGAACTTAGAAGAAGAGCTATGGCTCAAATGTGTTTTTCTTTTCCCTCCCACCCTTCCTTTCTTCCTTTCTTTCTTCCTTCCTTCCTTCTTTCCTTCCTTCTTTACTTTCTTTCATTTTTGGAATTTCTTTGGGCTTGAACTATGGGCCTGGGTGATGTCCCTGGGCTCCATTTGCTCAAGACTAACACTCTACCGCTTGAGCCACAGAGTCATTTCTGGCTTTCTCTGCGCTTAATGGGACATAAGAATTTCACAGACTTTCCTGCCCAGGTTGGCTTGAAACCAAGATCCTCACATCACAGTCTTGTGAGTAGCTATGACTACAGTCTTGAGTCACCAGTAACTGAATTATGAGTTCTTTAAGAATTGTTTTCATCACAGTATTTCCTTTTTAACTGCATTATTCTCTTTTTTTTGCAATACTGGGGGTTTGAACTTGGGGTCTTGCACACATTAGGATGTGACTTAGGCCTCCAGCCCTCACTTACTGCAATATCCAGTTCCTTAAACTGATTTTTTTCCTGAGCAATTAAAAATTTCAAATCCAGATACTTCCATAGTCATTTAAGTAACTATTTACTCCTGGGGAAACAAAAACAAGAGAACTCATATGATTGGAAGAGGTAGGAGGTGGTATTTCTAACTTACAGTGTCCCAGGGGCACATCTCAGCCTATCCTGTGTCCCTTTCATTAATCTATGATGCCCAAAGAAGGTAGTAGCACTTCTATCTTAACTACCAAGTCCATCTCTAAGAATCTAAGAGTAACAGCACTCTGCTACAATTGCCTTGGCTGGAAGGTGGATGGAAGGAAGGGGATACTGAGATGTGATCACATTACAGTTATCCATAAGCACCATTCCCTGTTGGTTCAGGGACATGAATTCAGGACCTTGAGCTTGCCAGGTCAGTAGCACCCTACCACTTGAACTACCCCCTTTGACTTTTTGCTTTAGTATAAGTCTCAGATAAGATCTCCCACATTTGCCAGGCAGGCTGCTGAGATCTTGCTACCTCTTGCTCAGAGTATCTAGGATTACAAGGGTGTTAAAATAGTCCCACATTAAAAAAATAATGCAATAGGAATCTCAAACTTTTTAATGTTTGGCTACACTTGGTTGATTAACATTTTATTCACATGTGATGGCTACCAAACTGGGTCCTTTTGGTATCTACTTCCCAAATAGCTGGGATTACAGCATGAACCCCTGTGCAGCTCAAAAGTGGAATTAGGAAACTGCATGAACTGTTTAGCTCAGTAGGAGAATGTGTGATTAGAATGCACAAGACTATTGGTTCTTACTCCAGCACTCCAGATTGCCTTTCAGAGCTTACATTTAGTGGCAGAAAAGAACACAAAATGAGCCAGACACTAGCATTCACACTTGTAATCCTAGCTACTCAGGAGGCTGAGGTCTTAGTTTGGGGTTTGAAATTAGCCCAGGTTCAAAAGTCCAGGAGGCTCTTATCTCCAGTTAATTATCAGAAAGTCAGAGTGAGCTGGGTACAGGTGGCTCATGCCTGTAATCTTAGCTATGCAGAAGGCTGAGACCTGAGGATCTTAGGTCAAGCCAGCCTGGGCAGGATGCTTATCTCCAATTAACCAGCTGAAGCTTGAAGTGGAGTTGGGGTTCACCTAGTAGAGTACTAGCCTTGGACAAAAAAACTCAGGGGGACTAGGAAGGTGGCTCAGTGGTAGAGTGCTTGCCTTGCATGCATGAGGCCCTGGGTTCAATTCCTCAGCACCACATAAGCAGAAAAAGCCGGAAGTGGTGCTGTGGCTCAAATGATAGAGTACTAGCCTTGAGCTGAAGAGCTGAGGGACAGTGCTCAGGCCCAGAGTTCAGGCCCCACGACTGGCAAAAAAAAAAAAAAAAAAAAAAAAAAGAAAGAAAGAAAGAAAGAAAGAAAAAAAAAAAAAAAGCTCAGGGACAGTGCCCAGACCCTGATATCAAGCTTCATGACCTGCTTCTACACAGAAAAACTAAAAGTGGAGATTTGGCTTGGTATGTAGAGCTCAATCCTTTTGAGAGAGACCTAATGCACATTGTTAAGACCCTAGTTCTATCCCAGTACAGGTATACACTCATACAAAAATGAAGAACAAAATAGCCTGAGTGTGGGAAAATACACATACACAGCACATAAAATAAAGGAGAAAAACATCATGTGTACATTAAAATTATCTGGAAGATCAGAGTATTTGGGGCTTACAGTTGTGATCCTAGCTACTCAAGGTGCTAAGGTCTGAGGATCCCTTTGTGAGACCAGCCTAGGCAGGAAAGTGCATAAAAAACTTACCTCCAAATTAGTAGAAAATAGAAGAAGTGGAGCTGTTTCTCAAGTAGTATAGTGCCAACTTTGAGTAAAAAAACCTAAAGGACAGTGCCCATGTCCAGAATTCACATTCCATTACCGGCACAAAAAAATTTCTGTGGTATATAGCTCACACCTATGATCCCAGCCCCTCAGAGAGAAGAGATTAGGAGTTTCAATGTTAAAGGCCAGTGCAGGCAAGAAAGTTAGCAAGATGTCCATCTTGACAATTATGCCTGGCACTGTGGGATAGATCTGTCATTCTAGGAGTGTGAGAAGTCTAGTTTTATGGGATAGAGGTTCATTCTGAACACATACATACAGACACACACACAGACACACACAGAAATGTGTGTGCACATGAAAAATGAGGCTCTATCAAAGAAAAAGTAAAAATATTAAAAATATTTATCTCGGTTGGAGGTGGAAATCAGTAGTGGAATACTCACCTATCATGTTTCAAACTGTGGATTCAGTCTCTACTTCAAAAATTAAAGAATATAAGTTAAAATTTATCTGAGATGAATAATGACAATTGAAATTTGGAAAGTCCTTTATAAATTTCTCACCTTTACAGTAGTGCCTTTTTTAAAAAAAATCGATTAGGGTGGCAAACATCTGCGTTTTGTAACTGAGGCTTCTTGATAGGGTTGGTTTGTATTTGGTCCTTGAATACTTTCCCTTCCTTTTTCTTATACTAGATTGTATCTGCCAGGCTCATGCCTACATCAAGGCTTTTGCATTTGTTCCCTGTGCCTAGTGCATTTTTTGCCTAGATAATCACAGGGCCTGCTCATTCTGGGCATCATAGGACCCTACTTCTTGTCCCATTCTCAGTGAGGTCCCATCTTTCCCTCCCCCACATCACACTCAATCACTCATTTGTTTTCATGTTCATTTCTGTTTGAAATGGGCATTTTCTCTCTCTTTTAAATCGGAGGCCAATCAGCTTTTTCTGCAAGTAGACAGACAGTAAATAGTTCAGACTTTGCTGACTACATGGTCAGCATGGCAACTCCTTAACTCCGGAGTGATGAACAGTTTGTTTAGGAACAACCTTGACTGTGTTCCACACCACATTATACACACAATTATGAGTTTCCTATAATTTCTTTTTTCCCCTTTTGGAATATAAACATTCTTACAGATGCTCTTAAACATATGTTTTAAAGATGACATGCTCAGAATCCCATCCAGAAATTCAAGGTAGTGTTTCTGCAGACACTCGTTTGCTCTCATCTATCATAACAGAAGCTCCTAACAGGAATCATAATGCAGCCAATTTTCTGGATTTCTATATATAAAATAAATGATTAAACAAAAGAAATTGTATCTACACTATATAGAACAAAAGAAGATTTCAAAGGCCATTAACTCACAGAGATGGTCTGTTAGTGGGAGAATATAGTCTGTATAATTAAAACAATTGAAATCTGATTTTTTAAAAAGACAATAGGCTTTACTGCATGCCACCATCTCACCAATGGAAAGAAAACCAATATCGTCAGTTTTCTTAAGTGACTGTAAAATTATGAGTAAGAACAAGCACTTATCATTGCTCAACTCTTCTGTGTTACTGATAAGATAAAATATTCCATACAGAGAATATAATCCATTATCAGCTCGGAACTCTGCTTGGTGCACACCGTGGTGTCTGGTGGCCAAGTCTGCTGAGCCAAAAACACTCTAACAGCCAGTATGAAGGAAGACCAACATGGAGCCCCAGACTTGCAATTAGTAATATTTGGATCTCCTCTCTGTACTGACCCACAGAGCCCTGTGGGTCAAACAGGGAAAGAGAAATCCACAGAGGTGGTTAAGGGGACCAAATGACACTTGCTGCTTCAGCGTAGAACCATACCTTGTAGGGGAGAAGAGTGTGTTTCAGTATGAAATGAACTGGAGAAAATATCTTTAGAGCTGTGATGGGTAGTAGCAGCCCCATTAGCTAAGTGCCTACTGGGAACCAAGGAAGGAGGCAATATAGCCAGCAGAGGCCTCAGCATCCCATCTCACTAGCATGAAGGGCTGCCGTTGATTGGCTGGTCCTGATTGCACTGAGCCCATTGGCTGGTTCTGACTATTCTGCCATCCATTGGTGGGTCCTGACTATGCTTCTATTGATTGCCTGGTTCTGGCTGTGCTTCTATTGATTGGTTGGCCCTGTCTGCTCAGCACTTCCCACAAAACTGCTCATACTTATGCTGGACCCAGCCCACGTCTTGTACCACCTGTCTGTGTGAAGCCTGGGGGCTGGTATTTGTCTGCCTCCTTGAGGCTGAGGCCTGAATCTACTGTGCTGACACATTTCTATTACAGTGGCCAGTACATGTAATCCCTTGGACACATGTGAGCAGGAAATAAATGAGTGCTTGCTGGATGCATGTGCTGAATATATACCATTCCTCAGAATCTCAAACTAATTCTTCCAAGTAGATGTGGATATTTTACAGATGAGGAAACTGAGGCACAAAAATACAAAGGAACATCGCTTTTGCTCATCGGGAGCCTCTCTTCTGATGCCAGCTGGGAGAGAAGGATCTTCAAGCCAGTGTCTAGTGGGCAGAGGAGTCAATATCCCTTCTGTCTTTGCCCAGATGCATAGTCCAACAGTCACTGTACATGGCTCCTGGCAAGGCCACCGGAGGAACAAGCCTTAGTTGCCCACAGAATTAAGCAGCTAAGACTGGTACAGATACACACTTTCCATCCTGTAGAAGTTGCTCTAAACACCATCAAACA
Source organism: Dipodomys merriami (assembly GCF_024711535.1). Taxonomy (NCBI): domain Eukaryota; kingdom Metazoa; phylum Chordata; class Mammalia; order Rodentia; family Heteromyidae; genus Dipodomys; species Dipodomys merriami. The sequence goes on from NW_027204492.1 coordinate 85,445,905, forward strand.
CATGCCAGCCTTTATGTCTGCTCTGGGTACAGGCAGTCTGGGTAGGTGGAGGAATCAAGTTACAATGTCCTAAGAAATGTGGGTCCCTGGCAGAATCCAGCACTCTGCCTACAGTGCACATGCTAAAGTGACCCCAAAAGTGATCTAGCTGGGAGGGTAATGGAGGGACCTTCTAGGGTACAATAAAAATAAGTTAGCCTTGGGTGAATTTGAGGCTCTGAGCCCTGATCCTCAACCACGGTGGTCCAGGTGGAGTGGTCAAGGTAGCATTCCCAAAACAGCCAGGCAGCCTGCTCCCTACCTTTTTCCCTAGAGGCCAGGCAGCTATGGGCAGGAGAGGGAAGCCAGGCAAAAGAATGGCCACAGCTCTGTAGAAATCCACAGGTTCTGACCCTCACTTGCACCATACCTGGGAGCCTCATGAACAAGTCCCTCTCTAGCTACAGGTCCAGAACTCAGAGACCTGTAGAGGCAGAGGTGAGCAACTGTCCCCATGGGGTCCCCACCCCTCACAGCTCTGTGTCTAGTGCCAAGTGGATAAGTCTGGGTTTGAACATCCCCTTGATGGCCCACAGCCTGTACTCACTGCTGCCAGAGTAGTTTGGCCCCAGGGCCTGGGCCTTTTCTGCTAGATCCAAAAAGAGGAAGGTCCAAGCAACCTATAGATCTCACTAACTTGTGGGCATGGAGTCTTCCTCATCATCAATGAGCTGATGGGTCTTACCACAGCACCTCAATTCCCATCTCTGTGTTTTTGCTTCAGCTTCTCTCACTCCCCACTTCTTTGAAGTTCTGCCTCCACTCCTTCTTTCCTATAATTTCAAGTACCACAAAATGCTATTCTTTTTTTGATTCTTTTCAATCATTCAGGAACAGACTAATGTTATAGGTAAAGTTCACACAAATATAAAAAAAACCTGGTGAGTCTAGCAAGATTGGGTCACCACTGTCTACTGAATGTCTTTTATTTTTGATTCCTTAGTGTTAATTTGTTTGGGCTGGTATGTAGGTTGAAACAAGGAGGGGACTCTAGGACTTGGGCAAAACCTCCCCTTCCTAATTCATTGGTGGCTATTTGGATATGAAAATCTCTTGGGTTTTCCTGCCTATAATAGCTTTGAATCATTGTCCTCAGTTGTCAGCCCTTACTCTAAGTGATTAAGATGACAGGTGTGAAGCTACTTGCTCTGAGTTTACCTGCTTCATTTAATGCTTTTCCTCCAGCATCCCAGCATTCATTGCTCAGTCACCAACCTGACATGTTAAAGGTTCCCAATTATGGTACCAATTTACTGTAGGGGAGGAATGAATACAGCTCAATCTGGGGCCTTCGTTTACCCCTGCCTCTCCTCAGACAGGTAGTCTCAAGATGAACTTAACAAAGATCCAAAGACTGAGACCAGTGATTTTAAACAATTTTATTCTTTCTCTTACGCTCTGGGAACTCCTGAGAGGCCATTTGAGCCATGTAGTGAAGTAGGGACTGGACCAGCTGAGGACCCCTGAAGTCGCCCCTTCCCTCTCTATTTCCCATAGCAATTGGGGTTGGGATTGGGACTAGGGTCGCCACTCCATACAAAGGGTTAAGAAAAATGTCTTCTTTTCCTCGACAGAAAGCCTCATGCTCACGGGCATAGAGGGGGTTAAGACAGTCCACGACTTTGTTCAAAACGGTGACCTTGGCATGTAGCCCAGCTGGTAAGCACGATGCCCAAATTGACTGTGCTGAGGTAGACGCTGAGGGCGTCATGGAACAGGGCCTGCAGGTGAGAGGAACAGAGGATGGTGCTGTCAGTCTCCCTCTCAGTAGGCTCCTGAAACCCTCACCAGCCATCCCAAGTGTGTCCCACCCATTTCTGCTTCTGCTCTGTGCTCCATCTCCTAGTTTTAAATTTTGTTTATGAGTACTGAAGTTTAGGCTCAGGGTTGAATATTTGTGAGAAAGATGCTCTACCATTTGAGCCTCCCCTATTCTCTTTCTGTTTTTAGTAATTTTTAGGTAGGTTCACACACATTTAACCTAGGCCAGATTGAGACCAAGCTCCTTCTGCCTAAACCTTCCATATTGCTGGGGATGATAGGTATCCACGTTTCACCTGGCGCTCCTTCTCCTCCTTAAAGCCACAACTTTCCTCAATCGTTACTTTGCAAAGTGTTCCCATCTCTCCTCACAACAGATCTCCCTCATCTGTCTGAAGAATCCTCCTTTTATGTAGACCTGTCCCCCTTTGCAGTGCTATGGATAGGACCCAAGTGGTCATGCGTGGTAGAAAGGCATGCTCCTACTGAGCCCCAACGCTGCCCCATCTGCCACTTCCAGTGGCCCCTGTCTTCCTAGAGCCTGCTGGTGGTCTCTCTGCTTTGTCCCTTCTTAAGACAACTGCCTTTAGTCTTCCACATCCCCCCACATGCCCCATTCCTGGCTTCACCTTCCTCTATTGCCCGCAACTCCCTTCTGAGAATGATCCAGAAGGAAGTGGCACCTGTGGCTCAAGTGCTAGAGCGCTCACCTTGAGCTAAAGAGCTGAGGGACAGCGCCCAGGCCCAGAGTTCAAGCCCCACAACCAACCCCCCCCAAAAAAGAGAGCGAGAGAGAGAAAATGATCCAGAAATGTCAATGCATCTAAGAACAAGCATTCCCCTTTTTTTGGGGGGGGGCGGTCATGGGGCCTGAACTCTGGGCCTGGGTGCTGTCTCTCAGCTCTTCAGCTCAAGGCTAGCACTCTACCACTTGAGCCACAGCACCACTTCCGGCTTTTTTTTTGCTTATGTTGTGCTGAGGAATCGAACCCAGGGCCTCAGGCATGCAAGGCAAGCGATCTACCACTGAGCCACCTTCCCAGCCCCAAGCATTCTCTTTCAATGCCGCCTCTTTCCCCCAGCCCCTGCCCATGGGCTGCTCACCTGATTATTGGGCTTGGAAATAACGGGCTCCAAAAAACAAGGTACCAGATGAAGGTAGTTGATTCTACTGAAGAGCTAACTGAAACTTGTGACTTAGTTGGAGTCTGAAGAACAAAAAAGGGACTAGAGTTAAGCTAAGTGTGGCTACAAGGTGGATCCAATGAGGTCAGGATGGGGACTGGGGTGGGAGATACTGACCGATATCCCACAATCTTCCATAGATAAATGATATGCGCAGATGAAGATAGTAACCCCAGACAGCATTATCACAGTTGCAGTAAGCAGAAAGATTAATTTGTAAGCAAAAGTATTCTCTGCATCTGTGGGGAGGGAAAAGAAGGTGAGTGGTGAGAACTCATGTGCCACCATTCTGTTTGTCTGTGTGTGCTAGGACTGGCGCTTGAGTTCAGATCCTGTGCTGTCCTTACTCCTCTTCTAGATTTGTTTGTGTGTGTGTGTGTGTGTGTGTGTGTGTGTGTGTGTGTGTGTGTGTGTGTGTGTGTGTGTGTGTGTGTTTGTGTGTGTGTGTGTTAAACTGGCAATAAGTCTCTTGGACATTCCTGCCTGGCCTGCCCTGAAATATGATCATCAGAACTCAGCTGCCTGAGTAGCTAGGATTATAAGTTATGAACCACCAGCAGCCATCTCTATTACTATTTTGAACTACACCGTATCTGAAATCCCTGTTTTCTCCCATGAAGACTGTGGCTCTGCCTTGTATGACTGTCTCTCTGTGAATCCTTCATCTAAGTGAGCTTCTTGCCTCAACCCTCTGACAAAATCTTTTCTGTCTGCCTCTGCCTGAACCCCTTTCTTCCTGTTTCTGTCCACTGCTGCTTCTCCTTCAGATTAGCACCTGTCCTTCTTCCAGGTCTCAAAGCCTTGCTTCTGTCTCCATCTAACTAGCTCTACTTTCTTGCTGTCAAAATTATTCCCACCTCCCTATCTGAGCCTCATACTTGGTAAAGTTCCCTACTTCCATCCTTTTCCTGTGCCTTGCTCCTTGGTTGTCTTTCATGTGTCCCTAAGGAGTAACTACCAAGGTGAGCACAAGGGTGATGTGTTATGCATAGTTTTACAAAGAGTTACATATATTTAAACTTCGTGGTGTATGTGTGTGTGTGTGTGTGTGTGTGTGTGTCTGTCTGTCTGTCTGTCTGGGTATGCTGCTGTTGCTGTTGTTGTTGTTGCTGCTGCTCCTAGGAAAACAAAGATTTTTTGCCTGTAGTGGGTACAGGCCTAGGCCCTATCCCTAGGCTTTCTTATTTACGTCTGGTTCTCTACCACTTAAGCCACCATCTCACAGTCACAAATTTTTTTGATAGATAATGAGAAATAAGAATCTTCTGGCTGGGGGCCAGTGGCTCGTGACTGGAATCCTAGCTACTCAGAAAGCTTGGATGTGAGGATCATGGTTTACAACCAGCACAGATACAAAAGCCTCTGCAACTCTGTATCTTCAGTAAACTGCCAAAAAAGCCACAAATGGTGCTTTGGCTTAAGTGGTAGGGCACTAGCCTTTCACCAAAGTAGGTCAGTGACAGCAACAAGGCCATGAGTACAAATCCCAGAACCAGCACACACAAACAAAATAGTTCTTGTAGACTTTTCAGCCAGGGCTGCCTTCTTTTTTTTTTTTTTAATATTATTTTATTTTATTTGAGAACATACTGTACAGAGGGGCTACAATTACATGGGCAGGATAATGCATAAATTTCTTACCAAGCATTGCAGCCTCCTCCTTTGTTTACCCTTCACCTCCCTTCCCAGCCTCCCCCCTCCCCCCACCCAATTATACTCCCCTCCCCCCCCCCACCGACATTGTAAAGCTGGTTTTGACATGACATTTTGTACTTCTCATTGTTGCAACAGGTTCACCTGAATCCTTAAACGACTTATTTGCCCCCATCTCCTCCACATGTTATACTGACATCAAATATAGTGAAAGCGGGGGTTACATTGTGGGGGAGGGACATACAAAGCAACAAAGAAATAATCTTATAAATGCGTTAGAAACATATGCATGAAAGAAACGAAAACATTAAAATACATATTTAAGGGTTCATTTTCCTCTGACCTTTTCTGCTTGACTCATACCTATACTAGATATTGCAAATAAGGGAAACCATGGGACCTATGCTTCTTTGGGCCTGGCTTACTTCACTTCAGGGCTGCCTTCTTATCATGATCCTCAAATATCAGACTCTTGAATAACTACAAAATAACTACAAGTTCAGACATGAGTCACTGTTCCCAGCAGGAAACCAAGGATATGTACTGAAAAAAATATAAAACAATAAAATTCAATTCTAGAAAAGTAGATGTGAAAATTATATTTATTAGCATTGAGATATTTAACACAAGAAATCAAATGTAAAAAAAATAAAAATTTAATCAGGTTAATATGTGAAATTGCATAAAACAAGTTATGTCACATATGATTACTGTCTATACCCTATGAGCTTTTTTATGTCCTGCGTGATTGTACAATTGCTAGTTTTTCTAGTAATTATACAAAGTGGTATCACTGTGAACAAGGTGTTGGCCTGAATACTCTATTGCTTGTTCTCTTTTTTCCCTTTTAAACCAATTTGAAGAGGTTCCATCTTTCTGTTTCATGTGTAATATACATCAATCATGATTGCTCCTCTCCCAACCTTTATCACCATCAGCCCACCAGTTTTTGAGAAAGGCTCTTGCTGTAGAGACTAGCCTGACTTGAAACTCAGGATCCTCTTGTCAGCCTCCTGACTGTTGGGAATATACACGCGTTACCACATCCAGCTTCATCTTGCTTCATCATTTTATCTGTGCTTCTATCCTCTAACTGCTTCTGCCTCTTCCTTTTGTCTAGCCATCTGTCTGTGCCTCTACCCACCAATGTAACTAGTGCTGTTCCCTGCTGATCCTCCTCCTGACATCCATGGCCCCCTCCTCTTTCAGACCACCAAGTTTTGCCGTCTCTGTCCATCAGAGAATGGTGCCTTCCTGTGTATCCCTACTTGTATTCTCTTTCCATCCAGTCCCTCAGATCTCTAGTCTTCTAATCATCTAGCCCTAGCATTCTGCTCCCTGGGCCTTCTGGCCCCCTTGCCCCAACTTACCATTGTCAGAAGTAGGGCCATGAGAAGCAGGGCGATGAGGTATAGGCAGCGGCTGAGCTGGTCCTACTGGTTGTATATGCGGACCATCTCCAGCAGCATAAAACCTGGGACATGGGAGATAAGACAGTATTCAGGATGTGACAGGAAAAATGAGGACTGCTACTCCTAAAACCCACCCTGACAGTGTCAGAAATGTACCCAGATGATCATGTACCCTCTCCTTTAAAATTGTGGTCTACAGTGTGGTATTGAAGGAGCTCAGAGGATTTTGCCCGAACCCCCAGCCTTAGACTTAGCTGTCTTCCTTGATTAAGTTGAGCTATCCATAGGTGACCATGAGTTTCTGCATGAAGAACATGGCTTCTTTGGACACATCAGCTACAGATTATAACCTACCTGAATACTCTATTAGAAGGGACTAAATTCCTCAGCACCACATAAGCAGAAAAAGCCAGAAGTGGCACTGTGGCTTAAGTGGTAGAGCGCTATCCTTGAGCTGAAGAGCTGAGGTACAGCGCCCAGGCCCAGAGTTCAGGCCCCACAACTGACCCCAAAAAATGTAACTTTATTTTTTATTTTTTTTTGTTTTTTGGTCAGTCATGGGGCTTGAACTCTGGGCCTGGGCGCTGTCCCTCAGCTCTTCAGCTCAAGGCAAGCGCTCTACCACTTGAGCTACAGCGCCACTTCCAAAAAATGTAACTTTAGAAGGGACGAAGTTATACAGCTCATACAACTGTCATTTTAGGATCCCCTGACTTGACCCAGGCCCTCAAACCCAGCTCCAGTGTCCAAATACCCTCCTTCCAGGCATTCAACTCATACATACTGGCGTGCTGAGTGATTAGCCAAGCCTCCCTTCTCTGCTCTCACCCATTCTGCCATTCCCTAACCTTTCTGTTCAACCCTGCCTCTCCTTCTAGCTGACTACTTCTTCCTGATTCCTATACCCCTGATTTTCTTCCCTTTAAACTTATCCTCCCCAGCCATCAGCCTATCTCTGCTACCCACCCCTGTCCATTTCCATCAATGTTCCCCCTGACCCTCTGATCCCCACAATTCTCACAGCTACTGGGAGTTAAAATAATAGCCAGACTCACGCAGGCATCATGTTTGCCCTTTCTCTCTCCAGGGCTCCTGACCAAGTGAAATCCTTTCTTTGTCAGGGTCCCACCTGAAGCTAAAATTCCAAGGCTGCTATGAGAACATCAGACACAATAAATGCCCCTCCCCCTTCCAGCTGCCCCATCACACAGGCTCCATGGCTGCCCACTCACTGGAATTCCATGGAGATGTGCATGTCATCAGGGTGACACAAGGCCGAAGCCATAATGAGCACTGTGTAGGCACTAGTGCAGGAACAGAAATTGTCCATTGTCTCAGGGTAAGGGAGATTCAGAGGACCTCTTTTTTCATGTCTCAGCCCCTCTGTCATCCTGCATACCTGACACACGTAGCCCCTGAAATTGACCTCATGGCTCCACCATGAATAATGCAGTGGGGCCAAAAGCGGAGGGTCTGGGTATGGTGGGAGGTCTTACTCTTCTACATCCTAACTCTGAGTGAAGTGTGAACAACTGGGCCTCACAGGTGCTGTTGAACCCCTGGGATAGGAAGACTGAAACCTCTTTGTCCCTCACTGCTATCTCTTTGGGACTCATAATACAACATAGCTTCCATTTGTGTGTGTGTGTTCTGGTACATGGGCTTGAACCAAAGGCCTAGGTGATGATGCTTAGCTTTTTCACTCAAGACTAATGATATAACTGAAATAAGATATTGGGTTAAAGTAACAACATCTTGTTTTCCCCCACCATCCTGATGCCTTCATGGGTGTTGGGGGCTTTTCTGAAAAGCCTAAAAGGTAATATAGGCATTCTTTGAATTGTAGATGCATCACGTTGTTTAGCCCTACGAGAGCTCTGCTCCAGAGAACATGCAGATGTGTCATTCTGTTTTTCCCCTAGATGCTTTGCTTTTCTCACCCCCTCATGGTTCCACTAGATGCCTTGCTTTTGTTAGTTTTGGTCCCCTACCCTATCATGTGTTTTTTGCCTTTAAAAGCTTTGTGCAAAATACTATGTAGGCTGCTGGTCTTTGGAACAGGGGTACTCCTGTAGTCATTGGCTTTCTAATAAAGACTCCCAATTTGATCTCTCAAAATGTGGCTTCTCTGTATATAACAGTCCAATTCCTATATAACATAACACTTGAGGTAGAGATTTACTCTCATCTTTTTGGAGGTTAGAATTTAAGGACTTTACTGCCTTGGCTTACCTTGAACTGGGATCCCCAGATCATTAAAGGTACAATGGCCAGATTCTGGTGTCTCAAGCCTCTTATCAACACTCTGGATTTTATTTCAAGCACCAATACTGACAATAAAAAAAGAAAAAATAGATATACTTAGTCTGTAGATGTTTTCAGAATCATAGTAATCCTTTAACAGCATACACACAGGTAATGAAAGCTAAGCTTTTTGGGGGGCGGGTGCCTATGGTTCATGTCTGCAACTGTAGCTACTCAGGAGGCCAAGATCTTCTGATTGTGGTTTGAAGCTAGCCCAGTTACCTCCAATTAATCCCTCCTCAAAAAAAGCTGGAAGTGGAGCTGTAAGTCAAGTAGTAGAGCATTCACGTTGGGCATAATAAACTTAAAGACATTGCATAGGCCCTACATATACACACACACTCGTGCACGTGTGCACGCGTGCACACACACACACACACACATACACACACACACACACACACACACACACACACACACAGAGAATGCCCAAGATTTCAGTGAACCATAAATTAAGTACCCCAGAGTCAGAATAACAACATCAGACACATACCTACCCCCAGGCAATGTTCAGATGTTCAGGGACCAGAGTCAGGTCAGTCCTGGGCACAGTAAACTGTGTGTCAAAATAGAGGATCTGGGAGGAGCAATAACACATACATCTGCTCCAGTATCTATCAATCCTCTGAATATTTTATAATTTATGATGAGATTGTACTCAGGGCGACCAGGCCCAATGATAGGTTTGATGGTGCTGCCAAAGCCGCCTTCCCACTGATGTTTCATGCAGGAGCAGGAGAACTCCTTATATGGGAGCAGCAGAATGTGGGCAATTCTGTCTCCTGCTTTGATATGCAGTAGAGACAGAGCCAAGGCCATAATCTGAATATGCCAATTATAATCCTCATCAACCACACTTACATGAACTTTTAGGTCCTTTAAAGTCCAACTACTTTTTTTGATAATTAATCCTACTGTAGATTTAGGCATAGGCCCATAATCCTGTGTGGATATTTTAACAATACCCTGATCAGAGTTAAAAACAGGAGCTGTAGTTTTAAGTTCCACTGCTGTGCTGCCTGCAGTGGTGGCAACCAAGTCCAAGAAATTTATGTGATGGGAAACTCTATGACTGTTGGACCTCTGGTATTTGTTTCTTTTTTTTTTTTTTTTTTTGCCAGTCCTGGGGCTTGAACTCAGGGCTTGGGCACTGTCCATGAGCTTCTTTTACTCAGGGCTAGCACTCTACCCCTTGAGCCACAGCACCACTTCTGGCCTTTTCTGTTTATGTGGTACTGAGAAATTGAACCCAGGGCTTCATGCACTCAAAACAAGCACTCTACCACTAAGCCACATCCCAGCCCTGGTATTTGTTTCTAAGGTCCTGAAGGGTGGCTTGTTCGCTTGTTTCCCTATGGGGAAAGAGGCTTGCCACATTTATTATGTGTAGAATGGCATTGATTTGCCCAGTGACTTCCTTTACCACATCTGGCGTATGTCCCAGGTGGACTGGGATCTTTGTCAGAAAAGTCTTTGTTTTTTCGACATTTCCTTTTTATGTGCCCTAACTTTCCATATCCAAAACATCTTATATCTTTTACTTTAAGTCTTGTTATGGCCAGTGCCAGCAGGTTAGCATTATAAGCAGAGGTCCTGATGTCATTACAGGCCTTAATATAATCTGTAATGCTGCCATTGGCGGCCTTAATGGAATATAAGGCTTTTTGGCATTCTGAATTGACATTATCAAAAGCGAACATATGGAGAAGTAAGTTTCTTAGCTCATCTTGTGGCACAGTCTTGAAGATTGTCCTCCAGCCGGATTATAAAAACCACGTAAGGCTCAGTGCCTCCCTGCTTCATTTTCACACAAGGAGTAACTATCTGACTTGGCTGCACTATTTTTTCCCAAGCTTGATCATCATAATCTAGCTGTTCATCCACTCCCAGCCACACCCCTCTCTGGTAAGCCAGTCTGCCTCAAGTTCTATGGGAGGCTGGGCGTGTCGATTTTTCAGAGCCTGGTTGCCAGGTTCCTCACTCCACCACATTTTAAATTGTAGATATTGACTGGGTTCTGGGCATGTTTGGGCCAGTTTTTCCCAGTCATGGGGAATTAGGCTGTTAGCCTCTGCTAGTCCCCTGAGAATGCCCATAGTGTAAGGGAAATTGGCCCCATAAGTGCTTATGGCCTGTTTAAACTCTTACAAGACAATGCTTCATGCTCAGCACAGATGTGGCCTTCTGGGTGATTTTTGCCCTCTTCTTGATTGTAACTTTACGGGTGCCACCAACGACAGATCAATGTTATCTTCCAATTCCCCTTATTGTTGAGCCCACCGGATTCCCTGAGAAATAAGAGAACCCACTTGGCTTGCTATGGCCGGGAGGTGGCCGCACTGGAAGGCCCTGAGAGGTCTGAGTACGGTTAAATCTTTCAACCCCAGAGGACCAGAAGAAGACTCCTCCTTGTCACCCTCCTGGGCTTCATATACTTTTTTGCTCCTTGTTACCAGATCTAGAGCCTTTTGCCACATTTCTCTGACTTTTGTCACAAGAATCGAAGTTTTTACTCACATCCTTTTGCTCTTTGAAGCAAGGCTCAGAGATGTCAGCCATGTCTTTTTGCTCTTTGTCACAAGACTCAGAGATTTTAGCCACATCTTTTTGGCCTCAGTCACAAGACTCAAACCTTTCAGCCACACTTCCCTGATGTGCAGGAGCTTCCCGCACAGGCCCATGTTTTGTTGGCTGTGGGTCTTGGAGAGGCTGCAACACTATTATAATTACATTGCACAAAGACCAAATTTTTAATGGGATTTTCCTCCCCAGGCTTTGAGCCACACAAAAAGATTGTACAATCCCCCTCCATTGCTGCACTTGCAGCATTTTCTGCAGAGGTGGCAGATGACCATACTTTTCTATATACAGGGCTAATTTCTCCACACACATTTTCTTGTATTCCTGACTCTGCCAGCAACATACTCACTGGCTCAAGATACCTAGCCCCTTTGCTTTGCGCTAACCCTATGGATTACCCTAGCAGTACTGAAGCATGTCCTGGCACACCTTCTCAGATCACGAACTCTTCAGCATTCCACGGCTGACCTCCTAAATTCTTTGGTTCTCCATCCTTCACCACGAGCCCATGTGTTCTCCACGAGCCCTCGTGTGCCACATTGGGTGACGGATGTTGCAACCTGCCACGTGCTCCTTAATCTGCCTCGACAGGGAGCAACACAATAAGTGCAACTGTGATTTGGGGTAACCAGGGGACTTGTAGCCACTTCTGGCAACAGATCACAAGGCTCAATTAACCAAGGTTTTTATTGGTCTTGTTGTAAGGTATAAACTTCAACATGTGACGATATTTTGTATATAAGTGGTAGGTTACCTTCTTATTCTGGGAAGGAGAACTAAACATAAAGATCCTTCAATTTGCATAAACCTAAGTCTACCCTTAGGCTCCCACATGGTTTAGGGTGGAATCTGAGTTCCCATTAAGCCAGGACTGATTATCTTTTTCAAGAAATCTCTCAGTGTTCTGAAAGTGTATTGTGAGAAGGCATTCCAACTCCAAATCCTTTCAGGATCTCACAGCTTGGATTTTTAGGCTCTCACAGTGTGATGTTGGGAAGGAGAAAATGACTTGTTTGGGGGACCTCCTGAGGACAGGATAAGCAGAAGAGTCCTATGATACCCAGAAGGAGCATGTCCTATGATTATCTAGGCAAAGAAAAATGTGCCATGAGCAGGGAACAACAAGGGTAAGGGCTTTGATGTAGGTATGAGGCCGGCAGATCTGAGCAAGTATAAGAAAAAGGAAGGTTAAATATTCAAGGACCAAATACACACCAGCCCTGTCAAGAAGCCTGTTATAAAACACAGACGTTTACCAACATAATCAGTAAAAAAAAAAAAAGAAAGAAAGAAAGAAAGAAAAGAAAAGAAAAGTATTACAGTAAAAGTAAGAAATTTATGAAGGACTTTCCCAAGCTTAATCATCATTATTCATCTCAGATAATTTTTAATTTATATTCCTTTATTTTTGAATAAGGGACTGATTTCACAGTTTGAAACATGATAGGTGAGTATTCTACCACCAAGCTTCACCTCCAACTATCGAGATAAATATTTTTTTAATTAAAAATTTTTTCTTTGGGAGAAGGAGGAAGATGGCAGAGAAGCAGCTGGGGACTAACTGAGCTCTTGTGAGGAAACCAGTTTCAATGCTCCAGTGAAAAATCTAAGGCTAGAGAGTCACAACAAGTGTGCCATCATAGTACAGAAAGTTTGGCCAGGGAGGAAAAATTCAGAAAGCTTGTTTAAGGAGACAGGTTCAAGCACTCGCCAGTACCCACAGAAAGGATTTTTAAAGTTGTTAGGGAGAAAAGATCAATTACCTATAATGAAAACCAATCACAATAACTACAGATTTCTCAGCAGAGACCATGAAAGCAAGAAGAGCAAGAGCCTGGAATGATGTATGCCATGTCCTAAAGACAAACAACTATCAACCAAGAATAGTGTACCTAGCTAAACTCTCATTCACAGCGGAGGGACAAATAAAAACCTTCCACAGCAAAGAAAAATTGAAACAATATATCTCTACCAACCCACCATTACAAAAGATATTTAAAGATGTCCTACATATAGAAAACCAACAAGTGCATGATAAAGGCCAAGAAATGGCCTCCAAATAGAGAATCAGATAATCATAGTAAGAACCCAGTAGGCACAGCTCCTAAGAAGGTGGATAACATGGCAAGAACTACTAAACACTTCTCAATCTTTACTCTCAATACTAATGGACTCTCCAATTAAGTGACATAGATTGTCTAGTTGGATCAAAAGCAAAATCCTTCTATCTGCTGCCTTCAAGAGACATACCTTGCCCACAAAAAAAACATTCTGAAAGTGAAAGGCTAGAACAAAATCTACCAAGCAAATGGCCCCCATAAACAGGTGGGAGTTGCAATCCTAATATCAGATAAAATAGACTTCAAATTAAAATTAGTGAGAAAAGCTATAGAAGGACATTACATACTAATAATGATATCTCTCCTACAGGAGGATATAACAATTCTAATATCTATTGACCAAATACCAGAGCACCCAAATTTATCCAAGAGACACTACTTTCCTTTAAAAAAAATCACACATAGATCCAAAGACATTAATTGTTGGGGACTTTAACACACCTCTCTCCCTGCTAGATAGATCAACATGGCAAAAACTCAACAGAGAAACCTTGGACCTAAACAATTGCATAAGCAAACTAGACTTAACAGGCATCTACAGATTATCTCACCCAGCAGCATCAGAATTCATGTTCTTCTCAGCAGCACATGGAAAATTCTCCAAAATAGACTACATCTTACGTCACAAAGAAAATATGTCCAAATTCAGAAACATTGAAATTATGCCCTGCATTCTCTCAAACCACAAAGGAATAAAATTAGAATTCAATACCAAAAGCCACCAAAGAAAATCCTGTAACACATGGAGACTGAACAACATACTGTTGAACCACCAGTGGGTCATGGAAGAGATTAGAAAGGAAATTCAAATGTTCATGATATTTAACAAAAATGAATATAGAAATTACCAGCTCCTCTGGGACACAGCAAAGGCAGGACTCAGAGGAAAATTTATACCTCTGAGTTCCTACATCAACAAATTGGAGAGATCTCAAAACAGCAATTTAATGATGCATCTGAAGCTCCTTGAAAAAAAGCAACAAGCCAAACTCCAATCCAGTAAATGGAAACACATAATTAAAATCAAATCAGAATTAAGTGAATTAGAGTCCAAAAAACATAGAAAAAAATCAACAAAACAAAGAGTTGGTTCTTAAAAACAAATTAGCAAAATTGACAGACCCTTAGCAAATCTAACCAGAAAAAGAAGAGAACACACCCAAATAAACAAAATCAGAGATTAGAATGGAGACATCACCACAGAAACAACTAAGATTCACAACATTGTAAGGGAATACTTCTTAAACAAAACTTCATGCTAGGGAGGATTGGGTGGGGGGAGGGGAGGATAGGAAGGGATGGGAAGGGGAAACAAAGGAGGAGGCTTCAATGCTTGATAAGAAATGTACTCATTATCTTGCCCATGTAATTGTAACCCCTCTGTACAGTATTTTCACAAGATAAATAAATAAATAAAAACTTCATGCTAATAAGTTTGAGAATCTGGAGGAAATGGAAGAATTTCTAGCAAATATTGATATGCCCAAACTAAACCAAGATAATTTAAACCAACTTAAAGACCCGTATCAAGAATCAAAATAGAAATAGCAATAAGAGACTTCCCATCCAAGAAAAGCCCTGGACCAGATGGACTCACAGCTGAATTCTACAAGGCTTTTAAAGCAGAACTCACACCAATACTCCTTCAAATCTTCAATGAAATTGAAAGAGAAAGTTCACTACCAAACTCTTTCTATGAACCCATTATAGCCCTCATCCCCAAACCAGACAGGGACTCATCAAAGAAAGGGAACTACAGACCCATTACTTTGGTGAACATTGATGCATAACTTCTCAACAAAATTCTGGCCAATTGACTTCAACAAGTCATCAAAAAAATCATACACTATGATAAAACAGGATTCATTTCAGGGATGTGAAGCTGGTTAAATATACATAAATCAATTAATGTAATTCATCACATCAACAAGAGCAAGGATAAGAACCACATGATTATCTCAATATATGTGGAAAAAGCATTTGACAAGATCCAATACCCCTTTATGATGAAAGCTCTGGAGAAACTAGGAATCCATGGAACATTCCTGCATATAATAACCAATGCACAGCTAGCATTATACTTAATGGCGAAAAGCTAAAGACATTTATTTCCTCTAAATTCAGGAACGAGACAAGGATGTTGGCTCTCTCCACTTCTCTTTAATTTAGTATTAGAGTGCCTAGCTAGAGCAATAAAACAAGATGCAAACATAAAGGGGGTCCAAATAGGGAAAGATGAAGTAAAACTCTCCTTCTTTGCAGATGACATGATTTTGTATTTAAAGAACCCCATGGAATCTACTTCCAAGTTACTCGAACTGACCTGAAACTTGGGCTATGTAGTACAGTATAAAATTAATCCTCAAAAATCAATGGCCTTTCTGTATGCCAATAATGAGAAGAACCCAGCTGAAATCAGAAAAGCAATTACCTTTGTAATAGCCCCCCCCCCCATAAAATATCTAGGAATTAAATAAAGAAGTGAAGGCGCTCTATGATGAAAACTTTAAAAACCTAAAAAAGGAAATTAAAGCAGAACTAGGGAAGTGGGAAAACCTCCCATGCTCCTGTATTGGGAGGATTAACATCGTGAAAGTGGCAATACTGCCAAAGGCTATCTACAAATTCAATGTTATACCTATCAATATCCCAACCTCATTCTTCAATGAAATAGAAGAAACAACACAAAAATTCATATGGAGCAATAAAAGGCCCTGAATAGCAAAAGCAATCCTTAGCAGAAAGAACAGTGCTGGATGAATATCAATACCAAACTTCAAACTCGACTACAAAGCCATAGTAAACAAAACAGCTTGGTACTGGTACAAGTACAGACCCAAGGGCCAATGGAATAGAACTGAAGGTCCAGAAATGAACCTACAAACCTATAGCCACCTTATCTTTGGTAAGGAAGCCAAAAAAAAAAAAAAAAGAATGGAAGAAAGACAGCCTCTTCAGTAAATGGTATAGCAAAATTGGTTAAACACCTGTGGAAAACTAAAGTTAGATTGTTTTTTTGGGTCTGGTTGTGGGGCCTGGGCGCTGTCCCTCAGCTCTTCAGCTCAAGGCTAACACTGTATCACTTGAGCCACAGTGCCACATCCGTCTTTTTTTTTTTTTTTTTTTTTTTTACTTATGTGGGTGCTGAGGAATCGAATCCAGGGCCTCAGGCATACAAGGCAAGCACTCTACCACTGAGCCACCTTCCCAGCCCCTAAAGTTAGATTCTTATATATCATGCTGCACCAGAATCAACTCCAAATGGATCAAAGACCTCGAAGTTAAAGCAGACACCCTGAAAACATTACAGGAGAAATTCTAGGGCTCCTTGGCTCAGGGCAAAATTTCCTTAGTAAAGACCCAGAAACACCACAAATCAAAGAAAGGTTAGATAACTGAGATTGCATGAAACTACAGAGCTTCTGCACGGCAAAGGACATATCTAGTGAGATCAATAGAAAGCCCATGGATTGGTAAAAGATCTTCACTTGCCATATAACAGACAAGGACTCATATCTAGAATATACTTAGAACTCAAAAAGTTAAACCCTCCAAAAACAAATCCTCAAAGAAACAACCGCCCCATTAATAAGTGGGCTAAAGACATAAAGAAAGACTTCTCTGAAGAGGAAATAAGAATGGCCAATAGACACAGGAAGAAATGCTCAACTTCTCTAGCCATAAAAGAAATGCAAATCAAATGGTGTAACACCTGTTTTCACTGTATTTGATTCTGGCGTTCTGAATCTTGTATATACATTCTGGTAATTTGGGGAGGGGAAGAAGTAAATGTGGATGCAGGTTGACCCATTGTGATGATGAGATGTACAGGACACTATGTTGAAAACTAACTTTACAATGTCGGTGGAAGAGGGGGCAGGAGGAGTTGGGGAGGTGGGGAAGGAAGTAGTGGTAGGGGGAAAACAAAGGAAGAGGTAACAATGCTCGCTATGAAATGTACTCATTACCCTAATCATATAACTGTAACCCCACTGTACAGTATTTTTACAATAAAAAAATATATAAACAACATTGAGATTCCACCTCACCCCAGCTAGAATGGCTATAATCAAGAAATTTAATAACAACATATGCTGGAGAGAATGGGACCAAAAGAGAATCCTACTACACTGTTGGTGGGAGTGTAAACTTGTTTAACCACTGTGGAAAGAAGGATGGGGTTTCTTCAAAAGATTACACATAGAACTCCCCTATGACCCAGCAATCACACTTTGGGGCATTTACCGAAATGATCACAAACAAGGCCATACTAAAGCTACCAGCACAACTATGATTATTGCAGCATTATTCACCTTAGCTAAGATTTGGAACCAACCCAGATGCTCCTCAGTAGATGAATGGATCAAGAAAATGTGATATATGGGCTGGGAAGGTGGCTCAGTGGTAAAGCACTTGCCTTGCATGCCTGAGTCCCTGGGTTCAATTCCTCAGCACCACATAAGCAAAAAGAAAAAAGCCAGAAGTGGTGCTGTGGCTCAAGTGGTAGAGCACTAGCCTTGAGCTGAAGAGCTGAGGGACAGTGCCCAGGCCCAGAGTTCAGGCCCCACGACTGGATGCCCTCCCCCCAAAAAAAGAAAAAAAAAGAAAATGTGATATATATATATATATATATAATGGAATTCTGTGCCTCCATCAGAAAGAATGACACCACCACATTTGTTATGAAATGGAAAGACTTGGAAAAAATTATATTAAGTGAAGTAAGCCAGGCCCAAAGAAACATAGGTAACACAGTTTCCCTTATCTACAATAATTAATATATGTCTAGGACAAGCAGAAGAGGTCACAAGTTATGTATATATGACCATATAAACTGATGCTAAGCAAAATGAACCCCAAGATAGGGACAAAAGAGATTTTAAATTTCTTGCTGTTCTTTTTAATGTACTTATAATGTACTATGTGGGTTTTTTTTTTTGTTTCTTTGTATTTTTTTCTGCCATGGTAAAACTCCTGTTGTCACCGTGTTTGATTCTGGTGTCCTACATCTTGTATATACGTTTTTCTAATTTGGGGAGGGTAAGGGAAATAAGAAAATATACTGAAACAAGGATACAGGTTGACCCATTGCAACAAGATGTACAAGACACTATGTTGAAAATGAACTTTACAACTTTTTGGGGTGGGGGGAGGGAGGAGTTGGGGAGGTGGGGAAGAAAGGGATGGTAGGGGAAAAACAAAGGAGGGGTTAACATCGCTCCATAGGAAATGGACTAAGTACAGTGTTCATGTAACTGTAACCCTTCCGTACAGTATCTTTACAATAAATAAATAAATATATATAAAAAACTAAAATAAAATAATGCAAGAGAGAGAGAGAGAGAGACTCCTGGACTTTTGAACCTGGGTTAATTTCAAACCCCAAACTAAGACCTCAGCCTCCTGAGTAGCTAGAATTACAAGTGTGAGCACCAAGGCCTGGCTTATTTTGGGTTCTTTTCTGCCACTAAATGTAAGCTCTGAAAGGCCACCTGACATTCGTAATGTTGGAGACAGAACCCACATTCCTGTGCATTCTAATCACACACTCTCCTATGGAGCTAAACATCCCTTCTGATGCTTAGTTCCTGCAGTTGCCTAATTCTACTTGTGAGCTACACAGGGGTTCATACTGTAATCCCAGCTATTTGGGAAGCAGATATCAAGAGACCACAGTTTGGTAGCTATCACACGTGAATAAAATGTTAAGCAACCAAGTCTAGCCAAACATTAAAAGTCTGAGCGTCCTATTTCATTTTTTTTTTAATGTGGGCCTATTTTATCACCCTTGTAATCCTAGATACTCCAGAGCAAGAGGTACCAAGATCTCAGCACCTTTCCTGGTAACTGTGAGAGATGCTATCTGGAAAATAGCTCAAGTGGTAGGATGCTACTGGCCTGGCAAGCTCAAGGTCCTGAATTCATGCCCCTCAACCAACAAAAGAAAGTCAAAACCCATACAGGAAATGGTGCTCATGGAAAACTGCAGGCCATTAAGTATGATCACATCTCAGTATCCCCTTCCTTCCCCTCCATCCACCTTCCAGCCTAGGCCATTTTAGCAAAGTGTTGTCACTCTTAGATCCTTAGAGATGGGCTTGGTAGCTAAAAGACAGAAAGGCTGGCACCTTCCCTGGGAGTCACAGACTAAAGAAAGGGCTGTAAGGATATGCTGAGCTGTGATGCTCTAAGTTAGAAATACCAACTCCTAACACTTCCAATCATATTGATGTCTCACCTTATATGTTTTCCCAGGAGTAGTTACTTAGAACAACTACAGTAGAATCTGGATTTTAAATTTTTAATTGCTCAGAAAATATTTAGTTTAATGGACTGGATATTACAATGATGCAAGTGAGGACTGGAGGCCTGAGTCAAATCTTAACGAGTGCAGGTCCCTGTGTTCAATCCCCCAACATTGCCACAAAAAAAATGGTGCAGTTAAAAAGCAAATATTGCGATGAAAAGGATTCTTAAAGAACTCATATTTCAGGCACTAGTCACTCAAGACTGTAATTCTAGGTACTCACGATACTGTGATGTGCGGAACTTGATTTCAAGCTAGCCTGGGCAGGAAAGTCTGAGAGTCTTTTGTCCAATTAAGCAGATAAAAGGCTGGAAGTGTCACAGTGGCTCAAGTGGTAGAATGCTTTCCTTACCAAGAGGAGCCCAGGGACAGCACCCAGGCCCTGACTTCAAGCCCAAAGTTAGATGAAAGAAAGAGAGAGTGAGAAAAAGAAAGAAGGAAAAAGGAAGAAAGAAAGAAGGGAGAGAGGGAGGGAGGGAGGGAGGGAGGGAGGGAGGAGGAAGCAAGCAAGCAAGCAAGCAAGCAAGCAAGCAAGCAAGCAAGCAAGCAAGCAAGCAAGCAAGCAAGGGCACTGGAAATTTCCCAGTCCAGCTGATTCTCTGAGTTTGATTGTGGCTTTATCAGGCTTTTGCAGCCTCTCTAGCTCTAAAACTTTCTTGATGGATTCACTGCAGTGTGTGTGTGTGTGTGTGTGTGTGTGTGTGTGTGTGTGTGTGTGTGTGTGTGCAATTCCATCCATATCTTTTTGATTTGATGACTGTTCTCACAAATCCTTTCAAGTTGTATATGTGTGATGCCTAATTGTAGCAGCATGTGTCTGTTATATTGCCCTAAATACAACATAGATTTTGCTCTGGTTTTGATTATGTGATTGATTGAAGACCTCCTGTACATTTATTTGTGTCCACTGTGATTCCAGGTATACTGCTGTGTGTATTCCCAAATGCATGCTTCTCACTACACCTCTGTATTTTGACTATATTTATTTACTATGTCAAGGCCTCTTACATGCTAGGCAAACACTTTACTGCTGAGCCACATACACAGCTACTTTTTAAAGATAGAGTTACATTGGGTTGCCACAGCTACACTAGGAATGGCAATCCTCTTTCCTTAGCCTTTGGCCTCAGTCTCCTAGAGCTGGCCTTACAGAGTGCCAGACCTACAGTGTGAAATCTCTTCCCAGGACCTATATTTTGACACACAGCTCATTGTGCCCAAAACTGACCTGACTCTGGTCATTGAACATTGCTTGGGGGTAGGTATGTATCTTATGTTATTATTCTGACTCTAGGGTAGTTACTTTATGGTTCACTGAAATCTTGCATATTCTGTGTGGGCATATGTAGAACCTGTTCACTGTCCTTGAGTTTATTTTGCTCAAAGTGAGTGCTCTACTACTTAACTAAGTTCCATATTGAGCTTTTTTGAGGAGGGATTTACTGAAGATAACCAGGGTCGCTTCCAACCACAATCATAATATCTTAGCCTCTTGAGTAGTTACAATTGCAGGGATGAGCCAGAGCCCCCCACTCCTCCCAACCAAAGCTTGGTTTTCATTATCTATATCTATACTGCTAAATGATTACTATGATTTTGAAACCATCTAGAGAGTAAGAATGCCTCATTCTTTTTTCTTTTTATTGCCAGTACTGGTGCTTGAAATAAAGACAGGGGAGCTGATAAGAGGCTTGAGGGACCAGACCTGGACATTATACCATGAATGATCTTGGGAACACAGTTAAAAGTAAGGCAAGACAGGAAATTCCTCAGATTTAAGCCAAAAAAAAGCTGAGAGTGAATCTCTAGTTCAAGCATTATATTATACTGGTACTTGATGGTTAGATACAGAGAAGCCACATTTTGAGAGGTCAAACTGGGAGTCTTTACTACAAGGCCAATGACTGCAGGTGTACCCGTGTTCCAACAACCAGCAGCCTAGAAAGTAGCTTACACAAAACTTTTAAAGGCCAAAAACACTTGATGGGGTAAGAGCATGTTTATAGAGGCAAAGCAAACCACCTAGGGGAAACATCAGGGGCAAGAAAAGCAAACCATCTAGGGCTGAACAGCAAGACACATCTGCATGTTCTCTGGAGCAGAGCTCTCCTGGGGCTAAAAAACATGATGCATCTGCAATTCAAAGAATGCCTATATTACCTTTTAGCCTATTCAGAAAAGTCCCCAACACTCATGAAGGCACCAGGATGGTGGGAAGGACAGATTGTGGTTATTTTAATCCAATATCCGTATTTCAGTTGTATCATTAGTCTTGAGTAAAAAAGCTAAGCATCATCACCTAGGCCTTTGGTTCAATCCCATGTACCAGAACACAAACACAAAATGGGAGACAGCAGTGAAGGACAAAGAGGCTTCAGTCTTCCTATCCCAGGGTTCAACAGCACCTATGAGACCGAGTTGTTCACACTTCACTCACAGTTAGGATGCAGAAGAGTAAGACCTCCCACCACACCCAGACCCTCCGCTTTTGGCCCCACTGCATTATTTATGGTGGAGCCATGAGGTGAATTTCAGGGGCTACATGTGTCAGGTATGCAGGATGACAGAGGGGCTGAGACATGGAGAAAGAGGTCCTCTGAATCTCCCTTACCCTGAGCCCACTGACTATTTCTGTTCCTGCACTAGTATTCCTTATGGCTTTCACCTTGTGTCACCCTGATGACATGACATCTCCATGGAATTCTGCCAGTGAGCCGGCAGCCATGGAGCCTGTGTGATGGGGCAGGCGGGGGGGGGGGGGAGGCACTTCTTGTGTCTGATGTTCTCATAGCAGCCTTGGACGTTTAGCTTTCAGGTGGGACCCTGACAAATGAGGGATTTCACATGTTCAGGAGCCCTCAAGAGAGAGAGTCAAGCATATTACCCAAGTGAGTTTGCCTACTATTTTAACCCCCGTATCTGTGAGAATTGTGGGGATCAGAGGGTCAGGTGGAATGGGGATCAGAATGGACAGGGCTGGGGAACAGAGACGGTCAGATTGCTGGAGAGGATATGTTTACAAGGAAGAGAGGCATGGATACAGGTGTGGAGAGATGTGTGGATGATGTGACCCAGAGTGGAGCCTAAGCAGCCAGCTGGAAGAAGAGGCAGGGGTGAACAGAATGTTTGGGAGATGGCAGAATGGGTGAGAGCGGAGAAGGAAAGCTTGGCTAATCACACAGCACCCTAGTATATGCCAGTTGAATGCCTGCAAGAAGGTTGTTTAGGGGGTGTCACTGGGTTTGAACATCTGGGCCACGTCCAGGGCTTTCAGAATGACAGTTCCATGAGCTGTAGACCTTAGGCCCTCCTGACCTAGGATGTAGTCTATTGCCAATGTGTCCATGAGACCATGTACTTCATGTAGAGAGAGAGACTCATGGTCACCTACAGATACTTCATCTTCTCCAATGAGTATGGGTAGGGTCAGGGCTGGAGGCTGGGACAAGAGCCTCTGAACTCCTTCCTTCCCACACCTTGGACTCATCAGTTTACAGGAGAGGATACACGTGAGTCTCCTGTGTAGATGTCTGTCATGGTGAGGGTGGGTTGGGGATGTCAGTCCTTATATTCCTGTCAAACCTGAATGCCATGTCTCTTCTCCCATGTCCAGATTGTTCGGTGGAGGCGATGGTCCACGTGGACGACCAGCAGGACCTGCTCAGCCATTGTCTTTTCCCAACCATCTTGCTTGTCTTGGCCCTGTCTCTGTCAATTTTGCTGATCCCAGGGAGGCAGTGCATGAGGAGGCCCAGGGAGCTGGGTACCAGGATTAGGTGAATAGACAACCAGGACTTGGTTGTTTGGAAGGAGGCTGGAGATCTGAGGAGCTGGATGGGGAAGGAGGTTGCAGGAATGGGCACACAGGAAGGTGCAGTTTTCTGATGACAGAGAAGAAAAAACTTGGTGTTCTTACAGAAAAGCTGAGGATGGTAGGAGATGGAGGCTCAGCGCGTAATAGCACTAATTTAGATGGAGGGAAGGGGTACAGATGGATGGCTAGACAGAAGGGACAGGCAGAAGTGGTTAATCTGAAGATAGAAGCATAGATAGAATGAGGAAACAAGATGAAGCTAGATATGGTAATACATGTCTGTATTCTCAACAGTCAGGAGGCTGAGGCAGGAGGCTCTCAAGTTTGAGGAAAAACTGATCTCCAAAACAGCCTGTCTCAAAAATGGAAGGGCTGAGGGGATAGGTTGGGGGACAGGCAATCATGGTCAAAGTGCATTATATATGACAATGGAATAATGGAGCCTCTTAAAATTGGTTCAAAAGGAGGAGAAAAAGAAAGAAACAGCGGATTCTGTATGCCAACCAGCCCACCGTGCGCATCACGGAGCTTATGGTCGAGAACCTCAAGTTCATCATCAAGAATACGGACCTGGCGGTGGCCAATTCTATTTGAAGAGTCTTCATCGCCCAGGTACCCATAATAGCCATCGACTGGGTTCAGACTGATGCCAGTTCTTCCGTCTTCATGATGAGTTCATTGCTCACAGCTTGGACTAATTCCACTGACCGGTGATGACATTGTGGACAAGCTGCAATACTCTCGGGACTGTACATGTGAGGAGTTCTGCCCCGAGTGCTCAGTGGAGTTCACTCTGGATGTGTGGTGTAATGAAGACCAGACACATCACATCACATCCCGAGACCTCATCTCCAACAGCCCCCTGGGGTCATTCCGGTGACATCCCGGAACCGCAATAACGACCCTAATGACTACGTGGAGCAGGATGACATCCTCATCATCAAGCTGATGAAGGGCCAGGACCTGAGACTTAGAGCCTATGCCAAAAACGGCTTCGACAAGGAACATGCCAAGTGGAACCCCACTGCAGGGGTGGCTTTTGAATATGACCCAGACCATGCCCCGAGGCACACAGTTTACCCCAAACCTGAGGAATGGCCAAAGAGCTGGAGCTGGACTAGGATGAGTCACAGGCTCCCTATGACCCCAACGGCAAGCCTGATTGGTTTTACTACAACGTGGAGTCCTGTGGCTCTCTGAGCCCTGAAACCATTGTCCTCTCAGCCCTCTCTGGATTGAAGAAGAAGCTGAGTGATTTACAGACTCAATTAAGCCATGGCATCCAGAGTGATGTACTTACTATACACTAGCAGCAGCTCACCTGTGTCAGCAAAGGCTGAGTTTGAGGCAGACCACGGCTGGATTTCAGGTCTCTCCTGAGCCCCTGTAGTTTCTGGGCTCTGGACTGTTTGCTACTGCTCAAACTCTGGGCAGTCATCAGTACCAGCAAGAAGCAGGTTACAGGTAGAATACCAGGATACTTTTTTGCGTGGTTGTTTTGGGTCCTTTGTTTTTTGAAGCAGGTTCTTACCCTGTAGGCTATATTGGTCTCAAACACATGACCAGAGGTTTGCACCACCACATCTGGCTAGGCAGACAGACAGCTTTCTACTTTCCCATTTGCCTAGCCCTGCTAAGGATTGCCAGTAGAGCTCTTCATAACCCTTGCATCCATCCCTTCCATCCAGTTTCCTAGTAACACCACTAGGGGGACATGCTGCTTCTCTGTGGAGACCACTGAGCTGGAATTCTCTCATGATCATTCCAGCTCTTTGCTTGCAAATGAAGGAATTTTCACACCTGTACCTTAGTTTCCTGGTGTTGGGATCAGAGCCCATGCCAGCTCCTTTCCCCAAGGGACTTCAGATTCCTGGGTGTCTGTAATTTGAGAAGTAACCCTTTGGGAATAGCATTAGACATCCTCCTCTTCCTCCAATTAGGTATGCTGGGTTTGTGTGTGTGTGTGTGTGTGTGTGTGTGTGTGTGTGTGTGTGTGTGTGTGTGTTTTCTGCCCTTGGGTTATGAGCTCATTCCGTGCCAGCAGTCTGACCAATTGGCTTGGGGTGTTTGATTGGAGGAAGCAAGAGCAAAGGCCACCCCCTACATATCCCATCAGTAAAGGCTCTGAGAGGAGTACATGGGTAGCAGTACACAGGGAAGCCTGGAGAAACCTAAGAGACTAAGGAAAGGTTACTTACGATTAGCAGTAGTTGTCTTTTTCAAAGTTTTTATATTTGGCATTAAAGAGCACGACATAATAAAAAGAAAGAAAGAAAGAAATAGCTGTTTCAGGCAAAGACCCTGTACACATCATTAACACTTTGTACAATTACTAGAAAAATGACAGAGAAATGTCAACAGGATATATATATATATATATATATATATATATATATATATATACATATATATATATAATATGTGACATAAGTTGTTTTATGTCATTTTGCATTTTAGCAGATTAACTTTCTTAAGTGGGAGTAAATTCTTGTTATTTTACATTTACTGTTTTGTCAAAAATATCTGCATACAAAAAAGTACAAGTGTCACATCTATTTTTCTTTTTTTGGGGGGGGGGTCCGGTCTTGGGCCTGAACTCTGTGCCTGGGTGCTGTCCCTCAGCTCTTTAGCTCAAGGCTAGTGCTCTACCACTTGTGCCACACCACCACTTCCGGCTTTCTTTTTCTTTTTGCTTATGTGGTGCTGAGGAATCGAACCCAGGACCTCAGGCATGCAAGGTAAGCGCTCTACCACTGAGCCACCTTCCCAGCCCTCACATCTATTTTTCTACAATTGTGTTTTACTGTTCTGTATCCTTTAGTTTCCTGCTAGGAATAGTGAGTCATGCTTGTAATCCTAGCTATTCTGGACTCTCAGATTTGAAGATCATGACATATAAGCAGCCTGGTCTGGAAATTCCAGAAGGCTTTACCCTGTCCCTGAGTTTCTCTTGCTCAAATCTAGTATTCTACAACTTCATCAAGAGGTCCAGTTCTGTCTTTTTTGGTAGTTTGGTGGGGATAAGGGTCTCAGACACTGTCCTACCCAGACTGGCTTCAAATACTGATCCACAAATCTCAGCCTCCTGGGTATTTTAGGATTACAAGTATGAGGCGCTGGTCCCCAGCCAGAAGATTCTGATCTCTAATTTCCTACCAAAAAAGATGGCTCACGTGGTAAAGAAATAGACTTGAGGGGAAAAGCCTAAGGACAGGACTCAGGCTTATAGTTCAACCCCAACTCTAGTCACAAAAAGTATCTCCAGTTTCCTAGCAACAACAAAAATATTCTGCAAGGTTTAAAAATATGTAGCTCAGCATAGCACACTTAGCAAGCATGGACTCAGCTTGGGATTTAATCCTCAGGGACACTTGATAGAAAACCAAGTACAAGAGACAGAAAAAGGATAAAGGCTGAAGTATGAAGCCATAGGAAGGATAAAGCTCTGATAGGGAGGTGGGAATGATTTTGACAGGAGGAAAGTAGAGCTAGTTAGATGGAGACAGAAGCAAGGCTTTGAGACCAGGAAGGACAGGTGCTGGTCTGATCATGAGGCAAAGTAGGCAGTGATGGGAGGGCCGATAGAACCAAAAGACTTTATCTGAGTATGAGGCAGGAAGCACATTTAGACAACGTAAAAACCGATGGACAGATACTAGAGCCACAGTCTCCAGCCGAGAAAGCAGGGATTTCAGCCAAGTTAGAATTAAAGACATGGTAATGAAGTCCAATGATATTGGTGCAGGCCTATGATCCTAGTTACTCAGGGCACTGAGATCTGAGGATAATGGTTCAAAGCCAGCCCAGACAGGAATGGCCAAGAAACACTTCTCTCCAATTACACACACACGCGCGCGCGCGCGCGCGCGCACACACACACACACACACACACACACACACACACAATGACCTAGTTATGTTAAGGAGAGACAGCACAGGGTCCTCATCCCTGACATGCCTTTCTCTCACCACAGATCTGCACATTCCTGCTAGTTACAAGCTATGCCTCCTGCTCACTATATTCTTACTCCTAATATCTATGGTTACTGTTCTGGTCGTCTTCTACTTTGTATCGGGGCTCTATTGGGGTTGTCAGTCAGTATCTCCCACCCCAGTTCCCAAGCTGACCTCATTAGACCAGCCTTGTACCCACATTCAGGATGCATCCTGTCCCTGCTTGTCCTCAGGCTCCACCTAAGCCACAAGCCTCATCTGTCTCTACCATTGTCTGATACCTGATTTGGTGGAGCCCCTTTTTACCTAGCTTAATAATCAGATGAGCATCCCATGGGTAGGGCCAGGGAAAAGAGAAAATGTTCAGAGGGACTGCTGGTTCTCAGATGATTGGACTTTCCTGAAACATTCTCAAGATGAGATTGTGGGGGTGAGAGGAAGGATGAAGCCAGGAATAAGAGTGGATGGTCTTGGGAAAATGAAAGCATTGACTAGGGACTGAGCACCAGCAGGGTCTAGGACACTGGAAGAGGCAGAGGAACTGGGGGTGATCTTAGTGGCAGCATCATTTCCTGGCATGCATGACCACTTGGGTCCCAACCCTAGCACTGCAAAAGGGGATGGGCTATGTAGAGGGAAGATTCTTCAAACAGATGAAGGGGAACTCTTGTGAAGAGAGGTAGAAGCATTTTGCTAATGGAGGACTGAGGAAAGTGCTGACTTATAGGAAGAGAGGCCCAGGTGCAGTGGTCATACTTGTAGTCCCCTGATATGTGGGAGGTTTAAGTAGAAGGATCTTGGTCTGAAGCTGGTCTAGGTTAAATGTGTGTTATTCTACCTGAAAAATGACTAAAAGGAAAAAAGGATGAGGACATGACGCAGGTGGTAGAGCATCTTTGTCACAAATGTTCGACCCAGAGCCCAGACTACAATACTAATAATAAAATTTTAAAAGTAGAAGATGGAGCACAGAGGAGAGGCGGGAATGGATGGAACACACTTGAGGGCCAGGTGCCAGGTTAAGATTTCAGGAGTTGTCTCATGACAGCCTGGGTGAGGAGTCCCTCACAGCCCCATCTTATGCTCCTCTCTCCTGCAGGCCCAGTTCTTTGGCACCCTCAACATCCACCTCAGGACCATCAGCGTGGGCTTCCTGCTTACCAAGTGGGTTGGAGGTCAAAGCCACAGTTTTGGTGGAGAGACAATTTGAACAATGATGTGCACTCTCTTCACCCACTCTATGCCCGTGAGCATGAGCCTATATGTCTAGGGGAACGGAACATTTTCCTGAACTCCTTCTATGGAGTGGTGACCCTAGTCCCAATCCCAACCCTAAATGCCATGAGAAATCAAAAGGGAGGGGGAGACTTTAGGGGTCCTCACCCAGCCCAATCCCTATTCCACTACTGGCCCAAGTGGCTGCTCAGGAAGTCTCTGAAGTAAACAGAAAGAATAAAAAATGCTGTTTTAGATCACTGTTCTCAGTCTTCTGATCTTTGTTAAAATTGTCTTGGAGAAACCTTTCTGAGGATAAGTAGAGGTAAACTCAGATCCCAAGTAGGGCTTTGTTCACTCATTTCTCTCCTTCAGTGAATTGATACAGCAACTTGGAGCTTGTTTACGGGCAGCTTGCAGATTGAGCAATGAAATTTCCAGATGTTGGAGACAGAGCATTAAATAGAGCTGACAAGACTAGGAACTAATAGCTCATGCCTGTAATCCTAGCTACCTAGGAGGCTCACATCTAGGAATAACAACTCCAGCCTAGGCAGGAAAGACCATGCGACTCTCATTTCCAAGTAAGTGTGTCAAAATAGAGGATCTGGGAGGAGAGTTTACACTGTAGGTCTGGCACTCTGTAAGGCCAGCTCTAGGAGACTGAGGCCAAAGGCTAAGGAAAGAGGATTGCAATTCCTAGTGTAGCTGTGGCAACCCAATGTAACCCTATCCTAAAAAAGAAGCTGTGCATGTGGCTCATGGTAGAGTGCTTGCCTAGCATGGAAGAGGTCCTGGCCTAGTAAACAAATACAAATAAGTCCAAGTACAGAGGTGTAGTGAGATGTATGCATTTCAGAACACACACAGCAGCACACCTGGTGTCACAAAGGACACCATCCTGATAGGAGATCTACGATCAATCACATAACCAGAAGCAGAGCGAAACCTAGGTTGGTTTAAGGGCAATATAACAGACAAATACTGCTACATTTAGGCATCACACACACACAACTTAAGAGGATTTGTGAGAACAGTCATCAAATCAAAGGAGGCATCTATTTACCAAGTTTTGTGGGAACTAGAGATGAAAAGCATTTATCTTTGCCTCTATCTCTGTCTCTATCTGTTTTATTTGCAATAGAGTTTGCATATTTTGAAATGAACTTTGGCTAATCAGAATTAATATTGAATGGGTATAAATGGTCATATTAGACTTGATAACAATTCTAGATAACTTTGAAATAGTTTAGATGGCTTATTCTGGAAGACAGTTCAATTAACATGGTTCTAATACATGTATATATTTTCTGATTAGAACCATGTTAATTGGATATACACATATATACATATATACATACTTATATACACATATATATACATGATGCTTTAAAGATGGAAAATGCTGATATAAAGATACAATATTAAGATTCTGTAGAAGAATAAATATCTGTAAATTCACAGAATAAATATATGTAAAGTCAACCACTTTGGAAATTTAATCTTCTTTATCTGAAGATTATTTCACATGTATACTATTCTGGCACAGATGTATGTGACATGACAATTTGTACCACAATTATAGATCAGAGATGAAGTTTGATATTTAAGTAAATGTGCGATAACTCTTGAAATTTAAGTCGGAGAGTTGATTCATCCATGTGTTTTTTTTTTTGTTTTTTGTTTTTGGGTCCATTCATGGGGCCTGCACTCTGGGCCTGGGCGCTGTCCCTCAGCTCTTCAGCTCAAGGTTAGCACTCTACCACTTGAGCCACAGCACCACTTCCGGCTTTTTTCTTTTTGCTTATATGGTGCTGAGGAATTGAACCCAGGGCCTCTGGCATGCAAGGTATGCGCTCTACCACTGAGCCACCTTCCCAGGCTCCCATCCATGTGCTTTTAAAAATGTTTATTGAAATTTGTTACTTCAGGACCCAAAAGAAGATCATTGCATACATGTTTCAAGGAGTCATTTACATACTTCTATGTAACTATTTACATATTTATATATAACAATTTCTATGTTACTAAACTCTATAGATTCTCCAATATTATGGAGAATATTATATAGCTTTTATTAATCATGTGACTATACTTAATCCTTAATAAAAATTCTAGAAATTCTGATTTTAAAAAAATCAAAAAGAGTTGGGTGGGGGCTGGGAATATGGATTAGTGGTAGAGTGCTTGCCTAGCATGCATGAAGCCCTGGGCTCAACTCCTGAGTGCCATATAAACAGACAAAGCCAGAAGTCGTGCTATGGCTCAAATGGTGGAGTGCTAGCCTTGTGCAAAAGAAGCTAAGGAACAGTGCCCAGGCCTTGAGTTCAAACCCCAGGACTGGCAAAAATAAGGGAGATGGATGGAATTGAAAACACACTCACACACACACACACACACACACACACACACATACACACACACAAACACACACACACACACACACAGAGTAGTGAAGCCATCAAGAATGTTTAAGAGCTAGAGAGACTGCAAAAGCCTGATGAGTGCCAAATCAAACTCAGAGAATCAGCTGGACTAGGAAATTTCCAGTGCCTAAGAGTCTCAGACATATGTTTAGAATGATAGTATACAGGACACAGCTGTCACACATCATATGTCTAGCCAGGAAGAATCAACTAGTACAAAGCCACAGAGCAAAGCCTAGATGTTACAAATTTACATCTAATGGAACAGACATTCTCTGTATGTCTATCTCTCTGTGTGTGTCTCTTTGTGTGTGTCTGTCTCTGTCTCTGTCTCCCTCTCTACACCTTTACCCTTTCTCTCTCTCTCTCTCTCTCTCTCTCTCTCTCTCTCTCTCTCTCTCTCTCTCTCTCTCTCTCTCTCTCTCTCTCTCTCTCTCTCTCACACACACACACACACACACACACACACACACACATGTATCAGCTACAAAGGAAACTCTGGATCTATTTCAAGCCAGAATCTGCCAGAACACCATTCCCAGAATTAGCACATAGGCTACAGGCCTGCTAGAATCAGCAAGAGTCGCAGATACTTTAGACATTTATCATTCACAGGACTCACCATATGTCCACTCCAAGCCTTCAAACAGAACTGCTAAGCAGGAGTGACCCTTGTCTGCTATCCTAATAATTCTGAAGGCTAGGATCTGAGAATCATGGTTTAAAGGCAGAGTAGACAGGAGAATTGCTAAGACACTTTTCTCTAGTTAAATACCAAAAACCCAAAAGTGGAGTTGTGGCTCTGACGTCTTTCTTTCTTTTTTTCTATTTTCTTTCTTTCTTTCTTTCTTTCTTTCTTTCTTTCTTTCTTTCTTTCTTTCTTTCTTTCTTTCTTTCTTTCTTTCTTTCTTTCTTTCGTTCTTTCTTTCTTTCTTTCTTTCGTTCTTTCTTTCTTTCTTTCTTTCTTTCCTTCCTTCCTTCCTTCCTTCCTTTCTTTCTTTTCTTTTCTTCCTTCCTTCCTTCCTTCCTTTCTTTCCCTTCCTTCCTCCTCTTCCTCCCTCTCCTCCTCCTCCTCCTCCTCCTCCTCCTCCTCCTCCTCCTCCTCCTCCTCCTCCTCCTCCTCCTCCTCCTTCTTCCTCTCTCTTTCTCTCTTTTTCTTTCTTTTGTTCTATCTTTCCATCTTTGACCTTGAACTCTGGGCCTGGGCTCCATTTGCTCAAGGCTAACACTCTACCACTTGAGCCACAGCGCTACTTCTGGCTTTTTCTGTGTTTAACGGGACATAGGAATCTCACAGACTTTCCTGCCCAAGGCTGGTTTGAAACCAAGATCTTCACATCACAGTCTTGTGAGTAGCTATGATTACAGTCTTCGGTCAACACTGACTGAATTATAAGACTTCTTGAAGGAGGCTCAGTGGTTGAGTGCTTGCCTTGTATGCATGAGGCCCTGGGTTCAATTCGTTACACCACATGAGCAGAAAAAGCCAGAAGTAGCACTGTGGCTCAAGTGGTAGAGCGCTAGCCTTGAGCTGAAGACCTTAGGGACAGTGCCTAGGCCCAGAGTTCAGACCCACGACTGACCAAAAAAAAAGAAAAACACAGAATCTTTTTCATCACAATATTTCCTTTTTAACTTCATAATTCTTTTTAAAATCTTTTTTTTTTTTTTGCAATACTGGGGTTTGAACTTGGGGTCTTGCACACATCAGGATGTGACTCAGGCCTCCATTCCTCACTTGCATCCTTGTAATTTCCAGTCCATTGAACTGAGTATTTTCTGAGCAATAAAAACATTTTTTTTTTGGTCCAGTCGTGGGGCCTGAATTCTGGGCCTGGGCACTGTCCCTCAGCTCTTCAGCTCAAGGCTAGCGCTCTACCACTTGAGCCACAGCGCCACTTCTGGCTTTTTTCTTTTTGCTTATGTGGTGCTGAGGAATCGAACCCAGGGCCTCAGGCATGCAAGGCAAGCGCTCTACCACTGAGCCACCTTCCCAGCCCCAATAAAAACATTTAAATCCAGATTCTGTGTAGTTTTTCTAAGTAACTATTGTCTTCTGGAAAAAAAAATATGTTATATTTAGAATCATTAGGAGTTGGTATTTCTATCCTACAGTACCCAGGGACACATCTCAGCCTATCTTGTGTCTCTTTCATTAATCTATGACTCCCAGGGAAGGTAGTAGCACTTCTATCTTAGCTACCAAGCCCATCTCTAAGAATCGAAGAGTGACAGCACTCTGTTACAATTGCCTAGGCTGCAAGGTGGATGGAGGGGAAGGAAGGGGATACTGAGATGTGGTTACTTAATGGCCTGCAGTAATCCATGAGCACCATTCCCTGTATGGCTTTTGACTTTCTTTTGTTGGTCCAGGGATATGAATATAGGACCGTGAGCTCGCCAGGCCAGTAGCACCCTACCACTTGAGCTATTCATTTCCCAGATAGCATCTCCCACATTTGGCAGGCAGGCTGCTAAGATCCTGCTACCTCTTGCTCTGGAGTATCTAGGATTACAAGGGTGATAAAAATAGGCCCACATTAAAAAAACTTAAAGAGGATGCTCAAACTTTTTAACGTTTTGGCAAGACTTTGGCTGATTAACATTTTATTCATGTGTGATGGCTGCCAACCTGGATTTTTAAATTTTTTTATTATGACAATACCGTACAGAGGGGTTACAATTGCATGGGCAAGGTAATGAGTACATTTCTTATCAAGCATTGTTTCCTCCTCCTTGGTTTCCCCTTCCCATCCCTTCCCATCTCCCCCACCCCACACCCCCCACCAAAGTTGTAAAGTTCATTTTTCAACATAACGATTTGTACATCTCATTGTTGCAATAGGTCCACCTGTAACCCTATTGAAACAATTTGTTTTTGCCCTTCCCCTCCACAAATTATCCAAGACTCCACATAGAGTTCCCCTATGACCCAGCAATTCCACTTTTGGGCATTTACCCAAATGATCACAAACAAGACCATACTAAAGCTACCAGCAAAACTATATTTATTGCAGCATTATTTACCATAGTTAAGATATGGAACCAACCCATATACCCCTCAGATGAATGGATCAAGAAAATGTGGTATATTTAATGGAATTCTATGCCTCCATCAGAAAGAATGACATTGCCCCCTTTGTTAGGAAATGGAAAGACTTGGAAAAAATTATATTAAGGGAAGTAAGCCAGGCCCAAAGAAACATAGGTCCCATGATTTCCCTTATTTGCAATAACTAGTATATGTCTGAGACAACCAAACTGGGTCCTCTTGATATCTGCTTCCCAAATAGCTGGGATTATAGCATGAACCCTTGTGCAGCTCACAGGTAGAAATAGGCAACTGCATGAACTATGCATCAGAAGGGATGTTTAGCTCCGTAGGAGAGTGTGTGATTAGAATGCACAACAATGTATGTGGCTTCTGTCTCCAACATTACGAATGTCAGGCGGCCTTTCAGAGGTTACATTTAGTGGCATAAAAGAACCCAAAATGTGCCGGACACTGATGCTCACACTTGTAATCCTAGCTACTCAGGAGGCTGAGGTCTGAGGTTGGGGTTTGAAATTAGCCCGGGTTCAAGTCCAGGAGGCTCTTATCTCCAAGTAATTATCAGGAAGCCAGAAGAGAGCTGGGTGCAGGTGTTTCCTGCCTGTAATCCTAGCTATGCAGAAGGCTGAGATCTGAGGCTCTTAGCTCAAGCTAGCCTGGGCAGGAAAGTCCATGCGATTCTTATCTCCAATTAATCACCTAAAGCTTGAAGTGGAGTTGGGGTTCACCTAGTAGAGCACTAGTCGTGGACAAAAAAGCTCAGGAGACATTTCCCCATATGTTAGGAAATGGAAAAACATGGAAAAAATTATATTAAATGAAGTAAGCCTGGCCCAAAGAATCATAGGTCCCATGGTTTCCCTTATTTGCAATAACTAGTATATGTCTGAGACAAGCAGAAATGGTCAAATAAGTTGATGTTAGGTGAAATGAACCCCAAGATAAGGACTCAAATGGTTTTTCTTTCTTGCTATTGTGTCTAACATATTTATAAGATGATTTCTTTGTTGCTTTGTATGTCCCTCCCATACGGTATAACCCCTGTTTTCACTGAATTTGATGTTGGTATAATTTGGGGAGGGGAAGGGAAAAAACAAATTGTTTCAATAGGGATACAAGTGGACCCATTGCAACAATGAGATATACAAGATGTTATGTCGAAAAATGAACTTTACAACTTTGGTGGGGGGTTGGGAGGGAGCTGTGAGGGTAGGGATGGTAAGGGGAAACAAGGAGGAGGAAACAATGCTTGATAAGAAATGTACTCATAACCTTGCTCATGTAATTGTAAACCCTCTGTAAGGCATTTTCACAATAAGAAATTATTTTTTTTAAAAAAGAAGCAGCTCAGGCACAGTACCCAAATCCTGATCTCAAGCTTCATGATCTGCGCGCGCGCACACATACACACACACACACACACACACACACACACACACACACACACACACACACACACAGACACACACACACATACATTAAGTAGAGCTGTGGCTGTGAAAGTAGAGCTCAATCCTTGAGAAAGGGACCTCACAGACACCGCCTAGACCCTAGTTCTAGCCCCAGTACAGGTGCACACTCATAAACAATGAAGAGCAAGCCAGGCACTGGTGGCTCACGCTGTAATCCTAGCTACTCAGGAGGCTATCTGAGGATCATGGTTCAAAGCCATCCCAGGCACAAAAGCCCATGAGACTCTTATCACCAACAAACCACTAGAAAACCGGAAGTGGTGCTGTGGCTCAAGCAGTAGAGTACTCGACTTGAGCTGAAGAGGAGCAGGGACAGTGCCCAAGTCCAGAGTTCAAGCTGCATGACCAACAAAAAAAAAAAAAAAAAAAGGAAGAGCAAATTAGCTTGAGCATGGAGAAATACACATACACAGCACACAAAATAGTGGAGAAGGGCTGGGAAGGTGGCTCAGTGGTAGAGTGCTTGGCCTTGTATGCATGAGGCCCTGGGTTCGATTCCTCAGCACCACATAAGCAGAAAAAGCCAGAAGTGGCACTGCGTCTCAAGTGGTAGAGCACTAGCCTTGAGCTGAAGAGCTGAGGGACAGTGCCCAGGCCCAGAGTTCAGGCACCATGACTGGCAAAAAAAATAGTGGAGAAAAAGATTATGTATACACACTAAAATTATCTGGAAGACCAGGGTATTGGGGGTCACAGGTGTGATCCTTGCTACTTAAGGTTCTAAGATCTGAGGATCCCTTTTTGAGACTAGCCCAGGCAGGAAAGTACCTAAGAAACCTATCTCCAATTTAGTAGAAAATTCCAGAAGTGGAGTTGTGGCTCAAATGGTATAGCACCAACTTTGAGTGAAAAACCTAAAGGACAGTGCCCATGTGCAGAGTTCACACTCCACTACTGGCACAAAAAAAATTAACTAGAGAGGACAGGTATGTGGCTCACACCTATAACCCCAGCCCCTCAGAGACAAGAGATTAGGAGTTTCAATGTTAAAGACCAGTGCAGGCAAGAAAGTTAGCATTGTGTCCATCTTGACAAGCCTGGCACTGTGGGACAGACCTGTCATCCCGGAGTGTGAGAAGACCAGCTGAGGAGGATAGTGGTATAGTGCATGCTGCACGCGTGTGTGTGCGCGCACTCACACACACACACACACACACACACACACACACACACACACACACACACACAGAGGAAACATTTTAAATTAGAAAGTAATTATCTGGATGGCTGGAGGTGGACCTGAGTGGTAGAATACTTAGCTATCATGTGTCACACTATGAAATCAGTCCCAACTTCAAAGCTAAAATCATTTAAATTAAAATTTATCTGAGATGATTAAAGACAATTAAACTTGGGAAAGTCTCATGAAGTTCTACATTTTGCAGTAGCACTTTTTTTTTTTTTTTTTTTTTTTTTTTACCAATTTGGGTGGCAAACATCTGTGTTTTGTAACTCAAGCTTCTTTTTTTTTTAATTTAATTTTATTTGTGAACATACTCTACAGAGGGGTTACAATTACATGGGCAGGATCATGTGTACGTTTCTTACCAAGCATTGCAGCCTCCTCCTTTGGTTTACCCTTCACATCCCTTCCCAGTCTCCCCCCTCCCCCCCAATCCCAATCCTTCTCCTTCAAGCTTTTTGACACAGCTGGTGTGCATTTGGTCCTTGATTACATACCCTAGTTTTCCTTACTCTTACTTGGATCTGCAAGGCTCATACCTACATCCGGGCCTTTACACTTGCTGCTCCCTGTGCCCGGCACATTCTTGACCTAGGTAAACATGGGGCATGCTCCTTCGGGCTGCTTGTGCCCTCCTATTGAGGCCATCCTAAGAAGCTTCTTTCCCCCTCCCCCACATCACAGTCACTCATTTGTTTGTTCATCTCTATCTGAAATGGTATTTTCTCTCTCCTAAATCAGACGCCAATCAGCTTTTTCTGAAAATAGCCGGCGAGTAAATACCTCAGAATTTGCTGATCATGTAGGATTCATCTTCAGATTCATGAATAGTACTTGAATAAACAAGCTTGAGTTTCACATACATTAGAAATAAGTTATAGGTAAGGTTCACATGAAATAAGCCACAGGCTAAATTTAGCCATCTGGGAGCACCATTGTCTGTTGCATTTTTTCAGGTTAGATTTTACTTTATCTTTTAGGGGTGTGTGTGTGTGTGTGTGTGAGAGAGAGAGAGAGAGAGAGAGAGAGAGAGAGAGAGAGAGAGAGAGAGAGAGAGAGAGAGAGAGAGAGAGAGAGAGAGAGAGAGAGAGAGAGAGAGATGTTACTGGGGTGGGAACTGAAGGCTGGAGCTCTATCACTTGAGCAAAAACTCTACTTCCGGGGCTGGGAAGGTGGCTCAGTGGTAGAGCGCTTGCTTTGCATGCTCGAGGCCCTGGATTCGATTCCTCAGCACCACATAAGCAAAAAGAAAAAGCCAGAAGTGGCGCTGTGGCTCAAGTGGTAGAGCGCTAGCCTTGAGCTGAAGAACTGAGGGACAGCGCCCAGACCCAGAGTTCAGGCCCCGCGACCGGACTCCCCCCCCCCAAAAAAAAAACTCTACTTCCTAATTTTTTGCTGGTTAATTGAAGATGAGAGTAACATGGACTTTCCTGTCCAGCCTTTGAGTTGCCATTCTCATGTGGGACCCTTCTGGGTATCTAAGATTATGGACTGAGCTACTGGATCCTAGCTTTTCTGCTTCAATTAGTGCTCTATCTCTAGCATAGAGAATGTTCGCTCAGTCTTCAACTTGCCTCTCTGAAGGTTCTTATTTGCTGTATCAATTCACTGAAGGACAGAAGTGAGTGAATAGAGCCCTAGCTGAGGCCTCAGTTTACCCTTGCCTATCTCAGACCAGTTCCCTAAAGATGTGTTTAACATAGATGAGAAGACTGACACCAGTGACTTCAAATAGAATTTTTATTATTTGCTGTGGTTTTAGGGAGCAGTTCTAACCAGCTATGGGGGCAAGAAGCAGAGTAGGGACTGGGATGGGTGGAGATGTTTGAAGATTTGCCTGCCTTCTCCATTGTCCAGGAAGGTTGGGGCTATGACTGGGAGTAGTACTACTACTCCACTGAAGGGATTGGGGAAAACTAATAAGACATAGTGCTGGTTAGGGAAATCCATTTCATTATAAGGGATATTGCTTTGGCCTCTAGCCCAACTGATAAACAAGCCCAGAGTGATGATCTCAAAGATGTCAAGGGTGTCAAAGTACAGGGCCTGCAAGTGGGAGAGAGAAAAGATGGGGTTGTCAGAGACTCCTTATTCAAGCTAAACCTGAGAAGACTCCTGAAACTCTCACCTGTCCCACCAAGTGTCTCATCCATCCCTGACTCTCCTCTGTGATCCATCTCTTATTTACCCTGCTGGAGCACTATCTGCTCTGTCCCGTACAAGGCCATTGTTTTCTTTCTCCCAAAACCATCCACCCTTTTTCCTGGCATCAGCTTTCCTCTAACCCACCCAACCCACCCATCCTGAGAATGTTCCAGATGTGTGTCTCCAAGCATCTGAGACCAAGCATTCATTCTGAACACTGCCTCTTTTCTCCAGCACTCACCCATAGGATACTCACTTAGTTGTTGGGCTAGGAAAAGGGGCTCCATCACTCAAGGCATGTGACAGTAGAAGAGGCTGGTGTAGACACTGGTGAGGCTCTGTGTCTACTTGAAGCCTGGAGGACAAGAAGGGACAGAAGTTAACCAAATTTGGATTTAAACCCGACCCAATGAGGACAGCCTGGGAACTGGGATTGGAGATACTAACCAATAATTTCAGAGAGACTTCCGATGGCCGATAGAAGACAATGAGAGCAACAATTAATGTCACTAAAACCATGAAGACGCCGATGAGAACTCGCAGCTTGTAGCGAGCAGGATGCGGATCTGTGGTGAGGAAAGGCAAGTCAGGGGGGAAGGCTCGTGTGCTGCCCTTCCTGAATGTGCCTGAGTACTGTCCCTGTGGATTTTTAGGCTCCTGGCTGGTACTCTCCCCGCTTGAGCTACAGATCCACTTTGAGTGCTTCGGTAGTTATTGGAGGTAAGAACCTCACAGACTTTCCTGCCTGGGCTGGCTTTGAAGGGCAATCCTCAGATCTCAGCCCTGGAATAGGGAGGGTTTTAGGTTAGCCACCAGCACCAATTCCAGGAGCAGGCCTTTAATTCTATCCCCTCTAAAATACCCACTTTCTTCTCTGGAAGAGAAGTGGACTGTGGCTTCATCTTGTCTATCCATCTGTGCCTCCAAGAGACACAGGAGCAGACAAAGAGCTTTGTCTCCTCCCTCTGACAAGCTCTATTCCTTTATCTGCCCTTCCACAAATGTCTGAAATCCTTTCTTCCTCTCTCCGTTCACTCCTGCCTCCCCATCAGACCAGCACCTGTCTTCCTGGTCTCATTGCCTTCCCTCTTTCTCTATCTGACTAGCTCTACCTTCTTCCTGTCAAAATCATTCCCACCTGCCCACCTGAGCCTCATCCTTCCTATGCCTCCCTACTTGGGCCTCCATCTTTTTCTGCCATTTCTGAACTTTTTTCCTTTCCTTCTTTCCTTCTTTCCTTCTTTCCTTCTTTCCTTCTTTCCTTCTTTCCTTCCTTCCTTCCTTCCTTCCTTCCTTCCTTCCTTCCTTCCTTCCTTCCTACTTTCCTTCCGTCCCTCCTTTTTTCTCTTTCCCTTCCTTCCTTCCCACCCACTCTCTCTCTTTTTCATTTGTGACACTGAGTATCAAATCCACAGCTGGATTTTATTTTTTCTTTCGGGTTAGGAAACCAAATATATTTTTGATCCGGTACTGGGGCTTCAACTTGGGGCTGGAGTGCTGTGCTTTTAGTTGTATCCCTCAAGTTTGACTCTCTGCCACTTGAACCACAGCCTCACTTTCAGCTTTTCTTTAGTGGATAATTGAGATAGATGTCTCTTAGACATTCCTGTCCAGACTGACTTCAAACCATTATCTTCAGATCTTAGCCTAGCCCTGTTCCCTGAGCCTCTCTGCCCCACACTTTCTCTGGCAGACCATTGATATTTGCCTTCTCTGCTCATAAGAGAACTCTGCCTCCTGGTGTATCCATTCCTGCCTCCTCTTTCCATCCAGCCCCCCTACCCCCAGAGCTCCAGTCTGTATCCAAGCAACCATGCCCAAGCTCTCTATTCACCCACCCCTGGCACCCAGCTCCCTGGGCCTTCTCACCCGCCGCCCTCCCTGTCCCCGCAACCCCTATACCTCTGGATTCAGCACCATTGGTGGCTTCAGTCACAAGGCAGGCCACACATGGAGGTGCATCCAGCGGTTGAGCAGATCCTCCTCGCTGTATATACGGATCATTTACCCTCGTGTAAAATCTGGACATGGGAGAAAAGACATGGCATTCAGGATGTGATAGGGGTACAAGGATTGACACCCCCAAACCACACCCTCGAAGTGTCAGAAATCTAGACAGGAGATGGCATGCACCCTGTCCTTGGGTATTGATGGGTCCAAGGTCTGAGAGGGAAGCAGCTCAGAGGCTCTCCTTCCAGCCCCCAGCCCAGGACCTGGCTGTACTCATTGGGGAAGATGAGGTATCCATAAGTGACCATGAGTCTCTACATGAGGAACATAAGCCTGATGGACACATTGGCCATAGCTTACAGGCTGTATTGGGAGGTACTAAGGTCTACAAGTCAGGGAACTGTCATTCTGAGAGCCTTGGACTTGGCCTGAGTCTTCAATCCCAGCTCAGGCCTCTAAAGTTCCCGCCTTCCAGACTGGCATTCATCCTGTACACACGGAGGTGCTGTGTGGCTAGCCAATCCTCCCTTCTCTGCTAACCTCTCACCCGTTCCACCCACCCCTAATATCCTCTCCTTCCATCTGAAATTCCCGCTGTCCCTCTGTGTCCCACCACCCTACTGTTTTATCCTTGCCTCACTCCCCATAAACGTATTCTTCCCCATCCAGCTAACCATTTCTGCTTCCCAGCCCTCTCCATAAAGATCCCCACTCCAGCTGATCCTCTGATCTCTGCTATTCTCACAGCTACTGGGCATTAAAATAGTAGGCAAACTCACTGAGGCAGCATACTGCCCTTCATTTCCTGAGGGCTTCTGACTGACCGTCTGAAAGTCCTCCTTAGTCAGGGTCTCTTGCCTGAATCTAAAGTTCTGAGGCTGCTATGGGAACCATCACACACAATGAGTGCCCCTCCCCTCCCAACTGGCTCATCACACAGGCCCCTTGGCTGCCCACTCACTGGCAGAGTTACATGTAGGTCATCAGGGTGGCACACAAGACCAAAGTCATAATGGCACATTATGGGTATGACATTCATCATGAACAGAAACACTCCTTGGGGTTATGGTATGAGGCTCGTTCAGAGGACCTCTTTCTCCTTCTCTCAGCCACTGTCATTATCCCTATCACACATATGTAACCCTTGATGTCCACCGTGGGGCTCCACCATGAGTAATTCAGTGGAGACAGGATTAGAGAATCTGTGTGGTGGGAACTCCTACTCTCCTACATCTCTATTGTGAATCAACTGTGAACAACTGGGTTTCACAGGTGCTGTTGAAACCTTCGGATAGGAATACCTAATGTTCTTCACTACAAATCACAAATTAGCCGTGTGTGTGTGTGTGTGTGTGTGTGTGTGTGTGTGTGTGTGTGTGTGTGTGTGTGTGTGTTTGTGTGTGTGTGTGCTGGTACTGAGGCTTGAACTCAGGGCCTGGGCACTGTCCCTTAGTTATTTTACTCAAAGGTAATGATATACCATTTGAGCTCCAGTTCTGGCTTTTTCTTTTTTTTTTTTTCTTTCTTTGCATTTTTTATCTTTTTCTGTTTTCTTTTGGTCAGTCATGGGGCTTGAACTGAGGGCCTGAGCTCTGTCCCTGAGCATCTCTGTGCTCAAGGATACTGCTTTACCACTTGAGCCAAAGCACCACTTCTGGCTTTTTCTGAGTAGTTTATTGGAGATAAGAGTCTCATGGACTTTCTTGCCAGGGCTGGCTTCCAACCATGATCCTCAGATGTCAGCCTGCTGAGTAGCCAGGATTACAGGCGTGAGCCACCAGCACCCAACCATTTCTGGCTTTTTCTTAATAAATTGGAGATAAGAATCTCAGGACATTCCTCCCTGGGCTTACTTTGACCTTGGATTCCCAGACCATTATAGCCCCTATGGCCAGGCTCTGGTGACTCATGCCTTTAATCAGTACCTAGCCTTGAGTTCAAGCCCCAGAATTGGCACTTACAAAAAAAGAATTGGGCATTTTTAATCTCCAGATACTTTCAGAATCAAATCCATCATTTACCAGTATACACACAGCTAATAAAAAAAGCAAGCTTTCAATTACAACTATCAGACCACAAACCAACTTCCTCAGAGTCAGATTGAGAAAATCAGACATGCAACATTCCAAACATGCCAGGGACCAGAGTCAAGGACAGTCACACACACACACACACACACACACACACACACACACACACACACACACACACACACACACACACACACACACCCCAATCCCACATAATTATAGCTGTGTCAAAACAGACAGAGAAGGTAGTAGTGGAGTTCACACCTGTAGTACCAGCACTCTCTACATTAGCCATTGGGAGTCAGAGGTGTGAGGCTACGGAAGGAGGATTCTGAGTCCCAAGAAAACCTCAGGTACATAGTAAAACCTCAAGTCAGAAAAAGGAGGATCTGGGCTGAGTGGTAGAGTGCTTGTCTCTCATGCGAGAGGCTCTGGCATAGTAAAAAACTATAAATAAGTCAAACCATAGAGGGTTTGTGAGTTGTGTACATTTGGAAACATCCACAGCAGCACATCTGGACTCCCAGTGGACACAGTCCAACAGATTACACCATAGGATGGACCTAGAGTCAATCACAGGGTCAGAACAACAACCTAAGCCAATGTAAATAGAACATTTGAGAGCCTGGGCACTGGTGGTTCATACCTGTACTCCTAGCTATTGAGAAGGCTGAGAGCTGAGAATCATGGTTCAGAGAGAGTCCAGGCAGAAAATCTGTGAGACTCTTTTCTCCAGTTAACCACCAAAAACCCAGAAGTGGAGCTGGAGATCAAGTGGCAGACAACAATGTTGTGTGAAAAGCCTAAAGAACAGCAACAGACCCTAAGTTCATACTGGCACCAAAAAAGAATACTTGCAAGTCAGGTATGGATAGATAGGTTGATAAGCCAGCTAGGCCTCACAGGAGGAGTGGAGGATCTGAGAGTTACCCTTTGGGTCTATGTGCAGGAAAGGGCTGATAACCAGAGGAGTTCAGGTAGGATAATGCAAAGGTCACACGTGGCTGGAGTTGGTGGGAGCACATGTAAGTGAAAAGATTCCTCTCTCGCTTCCTTCCAGTCTCCCCAGCACAGCACAGCCAGGGAGATCCCACCTCACCCCATCCTCTTTACCCTCTGACTCCCACCCCCAGAGTCCTCACCCCAACATTGTGCACACACATGGCCAAGGCCACTACTACCACCCTGCAAGCCTGAATGGCCTCTATTCCAGCTGCTCATAGGTCTGCATACCTAGGGAGTGGCAGGAATGAATGGGATCGTGGGTTCAGGAAGTCAGGGTTGGGGTAAGGAGTGGGAAGGGTGGGTCTGAGTGCCTGGACTTGGGGAAGTGATAGAGGCTAGAAGTGAAGGTTCAGAAGTTAGGTGGAATTGGAGGGTAGAGTCTAGCATGTGCACGTAAGTACTGGAAGTGAGGATGCAGGTTTTGGAGCCAGCATGTGGGTTCAAATCACAGAGGGGAAGAAACCTGGGATCAGAGCCAGTTGGAAGTGGGAACTGGGACTAGAGTTGTAGAGAGCCGAAGTAGGACCTCTGTCTTAAGGTGGCTTAAAGGCTTTGTGGACTCTCCCTTACCTCTAGATGTCATCATCTGCTCTTGGGGCAGCTCTCTGGAAACCAGATCCCATACTCTGAGGTGTAGTGTTTCACACCCTACAAATGTGGGGTAAGAAACCCGAAAGCGGTGGTCTGAGGGCTCCGGGGGTGGGCACACTCACAGCATCACGTGGCGTTCTAAGTCCAACACATGGCTCCTGAGCAGACATGGTCAGCTTGGACCTATGCACCTGCATCCCACACCCACACTCGCATCCATCTTGCCCCCAGATCTGGGTCCTGCACCTGGATGGCCCCGGTTTTATTCAGGAAGAAATATCAAGGAGAAACAGAAACAAGAAGGTATGTTTCCTTTAATTGATGTGAGCTGAAACTATAAACTGTTAAACCATAGGGGAAATGTTCCTTGCTTTGGATTTGGTAAGAA
The DNA here is from genome assembly GCF_024711535.1 of Dipodomys merriami. Taxonomy (NCBI): domain Eukaryota; kingdom Metazoa; phylum Chordata; class Mammalia; order Rodentia; family Heteromyidae; genus Dipodomys; species Dipodomys merriami. The sequence goes on from NW_027204492.1 coordinate 85,490,491, forward strand.
TTCTTAAATATGATGCCAAAAACAACAGGTAACAATTGAAAAGAAGTGTATAAAGTATAAAAACTGTGTACAAGAGAGTGTATGGACAATCCACAGGATGTCAGTAGTTCAGGTCAGTAGTTCATAAAGAGTTATTATCCAGCATGAAGAACTCCCACAACTCAATAATAAATAACCAATTCAGAAATGGTCAAAGGAATTGAGAAGCTATTAGAGAAGATATATATCTGTAGATAGATAGATAGATAGATAGATAGATAGATAGATATATAGATAGATAGTAGATAGAGATGACCAGAAGGCACATGGAAACTTCCTCAACACCAGCAATCATTAGGACAATGCAAATCAAAATTATAGTGAGGAATAGCTTCACACTGGCTAGTATGGCTATTTTCTTGCAACAACTTCAACCCAACGGAAACTAATGAGGATTGGAAGAAATCAGGATCCTGTTGCAACTCTGGTAGAAATGGAAAATGGTATAGCTACTGTGGAAAAATATCTGTTTCCTCAAAAAGTGAGAAATCTGCATATGATCTAACAATTCTCCTGTCATATACTGCTACCCTATTGACATATTCATCCAAAAGAAATGTGATATGGCACAAAAACTACTAAAATTCCAATATTTAGTGACTTCCCATCCTCTTTGCCATGTTCCACTCATTAGAGCCAAGTCACATGTCCACCTAAACTGTACAAGATGAGATTACACAAAATAGGAACATCAGTAGGGGAACTACTTTAGAGACTGCCCCTACAGACAGTACCAAAGGAATGTTTAGATTTTTCTACTCTGATTCCCTGCATTTTACTCAGCCAGCAAACCCCCTCCCTCTCTTGCCAGTCCTGGGGTTTAAACTCAGGGCCTGGGTGCTGTCCCTGGGCTTCTTTTGCTCAAGGCTAATGCTCTACCACGTGAGCCACAGCACCACTTCTGGCTTTTCTTTGAGTAGGGGATAGTTTATTGGACACAGGAGTCTTGTGGACTTTCCTGCCCAGGCTGGCTTTGAACTGCAGTCCTCAGATCTCAGCCTCCTGAGTAGCTAAGATGATAGGTGTGATCCACCAGTGCCCAGCTGCCATTCTCTTTTCTTGTCCCATGTCACTTAGCAGCCTGCTTCCTGAAACTATTTCTAAACTCTTCTGGAGTGACCATAAATTATTTGCATTCATAATTAGCATTATTCCTGTGGAAAAAATAAACCAGAAAAGCCCAAGTACACCCCTCACTGGCCTGGCTGCGTGAACAATGAACATACAAGTTCACCTGGGACTAGAAGGAGCCTTTTGTGTCAGGAAATTATATTGATCTGAAGAAAGAATAAAACTCCCGTCTGTATGACAAGCAGATGTTGATAGCTTGGTGTAAGTGACCTAGGCTAAACTCCTTGGTGACAGGGAGACGGGGCTGTTCACTTCCTTATGGTCCCAGCACAACATTTCTCTGAAGCCCTTAAGAAAGACAACCTAGCTGGGAGTTCGTGGCTCTCATTTACAATTCTAGCTACAAAGGAGTCTAAATTCTAAAAATCATAGTTTGAATCCAGCCCAGCCAAGACAAGTCCAAGACAAGTCCATGGCAGTCTTCTCTCCAACTAACTACCAAAAAGTTACAAGAGAAGCTTTGGTTCAAGTGGCAGAGTAGTAGCCTTACACAAAAAGCTCAGGCATAGTGCCCAAGCCCTGAGTTCAAGGCTAGTGCACAACTACAAAGAATGAAAGATATCCTACTTGGGCACAAGTGGCTCATGTAGGTAAACAAAGCTACTCAGGAGACTGACAACCAGAGGATCTGGGGAGAACAGTTCATGAAACTGTGTGTGTAAAATAACCAGCTCCTGACTCAAGGTTCCAGGGTATTATTGGGTATTCTTTCTGAAGGCGGGCAATGGTGAACTCTGCGCTTAGTCCTGTGCCTTCTGCCTGTTTCCCAGATCAGCAAAATCTTGTGAAATCCATTTAGGTCTATTCTTCTTTCCCCCATGACTTCTCTTACTAATTTCCATTACTAAACCTCCCTCTACCCTGCTCCTTGCCTACGAATCCCCACTTAACTTGTTGGAAACAGAGTTGAGCTCAAAGACAGGTGCTAATGTCAGGAAGCTGAGCTGTGAGAATTGAGATTCCAAACCAGCCCACACAGAGAAGTCGAAGAGTGCCATATCTCCAATTGACCAGCAAAAACACGACTGGCTCAATGGGTAAGATGGCCACTTTTGAGAAAAAATGCCAAGTAAGAGCCTGAGTTCCTAAAACGTTCATTTGTCATAATCACCAATTCCACTGTGTGTAGAAGAGCAGTTCTGCCGCGGTCCAGCCACAGCATGAACAGGGGCTCCCAAGGGGCAAGGCGATTGATGAAGGAGACAGAGAGAAGGCTGAAGGCACAACGCTGTTTATTCCAGCAAAAGCCTCAGCTATATACCCTTTCTATATTTGTCAAACACTTGCATCACATTGTTCTAGGACCCTCTGCGCCAACAAGTGCAGACAGTATATGCATCCTTTCTCATTCTATTTCAAACAATCGTTGTCTACCCTACTCCCTCAAATAAGCCCTCAGGCCCATAATCTGAGAAAAACACTTCTTCAAATAAAAGGGCAAGGACTTGCAGCCCAGTGGGTTGGAGTCAATGGCCAGGAGCCTTTGCTCCCATGTTGCCAGCTCCTGGCATACTAGGGTCTGCAACACAGTGTGTTTCTGTTCTCCTGTACAGTATGCAATGATCCTTCTAGATAGGACGTTGTCTAAATCCGAGAAACCCATTATTTTATTATGCTTCCCTTCTGAATTACTCTATTCTTTTTATGATTTAACTGTACAAGTGGTGTGCCCATTTTCATTTCCACTCTTTTTAACTTGAATTTATTTCCTCTATCTCTGGCTGTTCTCCACAAGTTTATCTTTGTATTTTAGCATTAGAGATTGAAAGCAGAACCTTGAACTTGCTAAGCAAGCTCTCTAGCTTATCAGTCAGGCTCCCAGTCTTCTTTTTCTTCTCGGACACAGGGGTCTAACTACCTTTCCCCAGCTGTCCTTGAATTCAAAATCCTCCTGCTCCTCATCTTGAGTAGCTGGGATTACAGATGTACACCACCAAGACAAGAGTAGCTTCCATATGTATACACACACCCCCACACACATATATGTATATATATACACACACATATCTATCTCTCTCTCTATATATCGGTATGTATGTATATATAGGTATGTATGCATGTATCCAGTTCTGGGGCTTCAACTTAGGTCTTGAGCTCTGTCCCTGAGCCTCTCTGGGCTCAAGGGTAGTGCTCTAGCCCCTGAGACACAGTGCCACTTCTGGCGTTTTCTGAGTAGTTTATTAGAGATACTCGTTCACAGACCTTCCTGCCCAGGTTGCCTTTGAACCATGATCCTCATATCTCAGCCTCCTGAGAAGCTAGGATTACAGGTGTGAATCACTGGTTCCAGGCAGATATATGACATTTGTACCACTGCTAGGGCTTGATCTCAAGGATTCTCACTCTCAAATCTGGCACTCTACCTCTTGAGCTAAATATCCATCTCTGCCTTTTTATTGGTTCATTAAAGGAAAGAGTCTCAGGAACTCATCCTCTTAAGTGCTAGTACCAACTTCATTCTTTTCTGTTTTAAGTGGTCTTAGGATTTGAACAGACTGTCTCCGTACTATCTCTAAATGCTTTGCTCAAGGCAAGTGCTCTACCTCTTGAGCCACAGCTCCACTTCTGACTTTTTGGTAGTTAATTGGAGATAAGTATCTCTCAGATTTGACTTTCCCAGATGATTGGGACCACAATCTGAGATCTTAGCTTCCTGAGTAGCTAGGATTATTACCATGAGCCACCAGCACCCAGCATTCCTAAAGACTTTTATAAGAGTTCTTGAAAAAAAAGCCCTCTTTATCCTAATATTTCCTTTTTAACTGCATATTTTTGAGTGTCATTACTGGGTTTTGAATTCATAGTCTTGCACTTGTTAGGACTGGATTCATGCCTTCAGCCTTCTACTGCATCATTTTAGTATCCAAATGATACAATTGAATTATTTACATGGGCATTTACATTTTTTAAATTTTAATATACTATCGTTGTTCTTGGTAACTATTTTTCCTGAGAAGATATGTAAGCCTAGACACTCCACGTGATGTTAAGATCTCAACCATACCTTGTCTACCTTAGCTTATGACTCCAAGAGAAGTTACCAGATCTTCTGTGTTAGCCAACAAGCCTCATTTTAAGGATTTCAGGATGATAACAATCAGTTGCAATTGCCCAGGCTACAGGGTGGAGGGAGGAGAAGGAAGCAGATAGTAAAATGGCACCACGCTTAATGGGACTGCACTTTTCCATGAGCTCCATCCTACTGTTTCTCAACATTTCTTTTTTTTTTTCTTTTGGTGTACTGTAGCATGAATTCAGGGCCTTGGGCTTGCCAGGCCAGTAGGTGCCTAGCACTTGAGCTGTCCCTTACAGCATTTTGTTTATTTCTCAGATAGGATCTCACAGATTTGCCCAGGCTGCTGCTGAGATCTACCTACTTCCTACTTCAGAATAGCTAGGGTCACAGGGTGAAATACTAGTCCCATTAGATTGTTTTTGTTTCATTGGGATTTGGAATCGCAAACTGTTTTTTCCACCAAGGCTTCATTTTTAAATTTATGTGCATCTGGGGTACACTCAAACCTGAGTTCTCCTCATCTCTGCTTTTCAAATATTGGTATTACAGGCATGAACCCCTTCCCAGTTCACAAGTGGACTTGGACAAGTGCATAAAGTACACAACAGAGGACATGTTTAGCTCTCAGTAGAGTCTGTTCTTCCTATGCACAAGCCTGTGGGCTCCACTCCAGCATGAAGATTATCACATGGCATTTCAGAGCTTATATTTTTGGCAATAAATAACAAAAAGGAAACCAGGCACTGGTAGCTCAGATCTATAACCTTGAAACTAAGGAGCCTGAGATGTCAGGATTTCAGTTCAAAGCTAGCTTGTGCTGAAAAGACCATGAGGTGGCTATCTCCAATTAACCACCCAAAAGTGAGAAATGAGGTTGTGGCTCAAAGGGCAGAGATCAAGCCTGAGGTATAAAGCTAAAGGACAGAACCCAGGTCCTTAGTTCAAGCCCCATTACCAGCAAAATATAAATAAATACAAATTTAAAAAGAGAATACCAATATTACTTGAGCAGAGGGACACACACAGACTCACACTTAGAATACACACCTATAATACATACCAATATTACACACGCACTCACATCTATACTAAACACAAAAAATACTGGAACAGATTATGTACCAGTAGTGGGCTTTATAAGCATTAAAATAATCTGGGATGATCCAGGAGGCTATACTTTACACATCTAATCCTAGCTACTCAGGAAGATCTCAGTTTGAAGCTAGCCCAGGCAGGAAAGAGCATGAGATGCTTATCTCCAATTAATCACTACAATATCAGAAGTATAGCTATAGTTCAAGTGTCAGAGTGCCAGCCTTGAGGAAAAAGCTAAGGGACAGGGCCCATGCCCTGAGTTCAAGCCCCAATACTGACTCCAAAAATTACATTGGAAAGCCAGGTGTGTAGCTCAACTTATATCCTGTGTTCCTCAGAAGGCAGACATTAGGAAGAATAAGGTTTAAGTGAAGCCCATGTAACAAAAAAAGTTATCAAGCTGACCATTTCAACAAATAAGCTTAGCCTGGTTGAACAAGCTTGTCACTCCAGCTGTGTAAGTTCTAGCTTGTAGAGTAGTGTTCCAGGCCATCCTGGGCATATTCTTTCTCTTTCTTTCTCTCTGTCTCTCTGTATATCTGTCTGTCTCTCTGTCTGTCTGTCTGTCTGTCTGTCTGTCTGTCTCTCTCTCTCTCTCTCTCTCTCTCTCTCTCTCTCATACACATACATACACACACAAACACGTACAAAGCGAGATACTGTCTGGAAAACATTTTTAGATTATCTGGGAGGCAGGAGTTATAGCTCAATGGATGAATGCTCATCTAGCATGTGTCCATGTGTGGATTCAATCTTCAGTATAAAATAAATATAAAAATAAAAAATTGTCTGAGAATTTATATATTAGTTAAACTTGGGGAAAGTCTTTCATACACCTTACCATTTTAGAGTAATATCCCTTTTTAAATATGTGGGATAGTTTCAGAGAGTACCAGTTTAAGAGTCCCTGTTCTGGCTGGTTTTAGATTGTGATCCTTAGAACTCAGCCTCTAGGAGCTAGGACCAGCCTCACTCATGAGGACTATTGTTTTACTGATTCTGGAATGTGAATTGAGGGTCTGGGCACTGTCCCTGAGATTTTGGCTCAAGAATAGTGCTCTACCACTTTAGACGCAGCTCCACTTCTAGTTTACTGGTTGCAGATTGGAGATAAGAATCTCAAGGTTTTTCTTGTCAGGACTGGCTTTGAACCCAGATCTGAGGATCTCATCCTGGTGAGTAGCTGAGACATGAGGTCCAGGTGTGAGCTTTCCATACCCAGCTAGAGTAATACCTTCATTAATAATTAAAGTGGCAAAATCCATGTTTTCTAACTCAGGTTTCTTGTAAAGGCTGTTTTCTAATTGGCCTTGAATACGTACTGTATCTCCTCTTTGCTATTGCTTGGATCTACCAGGCTCCTAAGTACTTTTGCACTTTGTGCTCCCAGTGCTGGCCATGTTCTTTGCCTATGTAACCATGGGATATGCTCATTCTAGGCATCCAAGAACTCTGCTGCTTGTCCCCTCCTCAGCGAGGTCCTCCTAACAAGTCGCTTTACAACCTCCTTCCTCACATCACACTCACACCACCTCTTAGCTTCAGGTTCACCTCTCTGAAATGGTACTTCCTCTCAATTCTGCTAAATCAGAGGCTAGTCAGGTTTTTCTGCAGAGTCAGAGAGTAAACAGCTCAGACTTTGCTGACCATATGGTTTGAATGGCAACTCCTCAGCTCCATAGTCATGAACAGTATGTGAAGGACCAAGCTTGACTGGGTTCCACAAAGGTTAGATATGGATATGTGACTTCCCTACAATTTCATGTATCAAAAAATTCCTGTTCTTTTTATTGTTTCCAATCATTCAGAAACAAATGATGTTATAGGTGAGAGTCACATAAAAAAATGCAACAAGCTGGATTTAGCAATTTTGGGAACATTTTTCGTTGATTTTTAAAAATTTGTTTTGCTGATACTGGGGCTTGAACTCAGGGCCTAAACATTGTCCCGTAGCTTTTCCTCAAGGCTACTGCTCCACTCTTGAGGAAAACCTCCAATTACTAATTTTTCAGTGGTTAATTGAAGAATCCCATGACTTTCCTGTCTAGACTTGGAGTTGCCATCCTCAGATGTGAGCCTCCTGCATAGCTAGGATTATAGGCATGGGCTACTTGCTCCAGCTGAACCCATGGTCTCTGCCATTCTCACAGCTACTAGGGTTTAAAGTAGTAGGAAAACTCACTCAGCAATCATGGCTGCTTTTTTTTTTTTTTTTGCCGGAGGGCTTCTGACTACACAAAACCCCTTCTTTGTCACAGTCTATCTAGAAGCTAAAGTTCTAAGGCTGCTATGGGGACCATCAGACGACATATTGAGTGCACTCCTCCTCCCAGCTATCCCACCACACAAACTCCCTCTCTGCCAACTCACTGGCAGAGTTCCATATAGACTGGCAGGACTTCAGGGTGGCATGTAAGGCCAAAGCCATAATGAGCACTGTGTCTGTTACCTGTATAAGAACAAAACTTCCATGGGGTTAGGAACAGAAACAGTCCATGGAAGGAATAGAGGACTTCTATCTCCTCTTACCCCAGTCCCTCTGTCACCTTGCATATCAGATACATGTCACCCCCCAAGATCTACCCCATGGCTCCAACATGAGTAATGCATTGGGGGTCAGGACCAGAGTTTCTGATTGTGGTGGGAGTTCCTACTCCCTTTGATCCATGTGAGTCAAGTGTGAACCACAGGGCCTCAAAGGTGCTGCTGACCCCTTCTGAGATAGGGAGAGCTAAGGGTCTTTACCGTTCAATGCTGTCTCACTGAAACGCAAATCACACCTTCGGTGTGCTCTCTGTGTGTGTCCTCTGTGTGTGTGTGTGTGTGTGTGTGTGTGTGTGTGTGTGTGTATGTGTGTGTGTGTGTGTATGTATGTGTGTGATTGTCCTAAAGCTTGAACTTATGGCCTAGGTGCTATCCCTTAGCTGTCTTTCTCAGAGCTAATGATATACCACTAGCACTCCACTTCTGCCATTCCTGGCTTTTTGGTGATTAATTTTGAGTTAAGAATATCAGGACTTTTCTCCCTATACTTACATGTGTCTGGGGGGCAGGGGTAATGGGTGTGTATGCTAGTTTTGGGGCTTGAACTCAGGGCTTGAGTACTGTTCTTAAGATTATTTGTTCATGGGCTGGGAAGGTGGCTCAATGGTAGAACGCTTACCTTGCATGCCTGAGGCCCTGAGTTCTACTCCTCAGCTCCAAATAAGCAAAAAGGAAAAAACTGGAAGTGGCACTGCGGCTCAAGTGGTAGAGTGCTAGCCTTGAGCTGAAGAGCTGAGGGACAGCACCCAGGCCCAGAGTTCAGGCCCCACGACCAGACCTAAAAAAAAAAAAAAAAAAAAAAAAAAAAAAAAAAAAAAAGATTATTTGTTCAAGGCCAGTATTCTACCACTGGAGACACAAATCTACTTCTGGGTATTTTTTTTTTTTTGAGGAAGTTAGCTATAGCTAAGATTTGAACCCAAATCCTCAAATCTCAGTCTCTTAAGTAGCTAGAATTGTAGGCATGAGATACCAGCATCCAACTCCTGAACATATTTTGAACTCGTATCTCCAGACCATTAAAACCACAGTTGCTGAGCTCTGGAGGCTCATGTCTATATTCAGTGCCTAGGCCTTGCGTTCAAACCCCCAAATTGGCACATGCACAAAAAATAAGCATTTATAGTCTAGATTTTTTCACAATCAAACAGATCATTTAACAATACACACACAGGTAATATCTTTCAGTTACAACTATCAGACCACAAACCAACTTCCCCAGAGTGAGACAGAAAAAAAAACATGCACAGTCACAACATTCAAAAGCTAGGGACCAGAGTTAAGGACTGTTCCCAATTACACAGGGCTGTGTGTCCAAACAGATAGAGGAAGTGGGAGGGGAGCTTTTAACAATCCTTCACGTCCATCCCAGGGGACCAGGCTGAGGCAAACAGGTACAGGAGAAAGATCACTGTAAGGTTTATTAGAGGGGCCATATCTCCCAGGAGAGGGAGCATATGGCACCTATCCCTATCCAGGTAGCAGGAGGGTCTGGGGGTAGGAACTGAGGTAGGTGCATGCTCAGGTGGGTCTGGCTGGACAGAGGGAGTAGACAGCATATGGAGGGAACTCTAGGGCTGGGAGGAGCTCAGGTCTGGGTGGAGCTGAGGACAGAAGGTGGGCATAATAGTAACAAAGCTGGCACCTGTAATCTCAGCATTCTCTATCCCAGCCATTGGGAGGTTGAAGTGCAAGGGTAAGGAGGAGGATTCTAAGTCCAAGGGAAACCTCAGTTATATCGTGAAACCCCATTTCAAGAAAGGAGGAGCTGTAGGAGCTGGGAAGGTGGCTCAGTGATAGAGCGCTTGCCTTGCATGCCTGAGGTCCTGGGTTTGATTCCTCAGCACCACATAAGCAAAAAGAAAAAAGCCGGAGGTGGTGCTGTGGCTCAAGTGGTAGAGCACTAGCCTTGAGCTGAAGAGCTGAAGGACAGCGCCCAGGCCCAGAGTTCACGCCAAAAACCGGACCCAAAAAAAAAAAGAAAGAAAGAAAGAAAGGAGGAGCTGCCGGGCATTGGTGGCTCACACCTGTAATCCTAGCTACTCAGGTGCCTGAGATCTGAGGATCATGGTTCAAAGCTAGCCCAGGCAGGAAAGGCTATGAAACTCTTTTTTGGGGGGAGGCGACAGTGGGGGGGGAGTCCAGTTGTAGTGTCTGAACGCTGGGCCTGGGCGCTGTCCCTCAGCTCTTCAGCTCAAGGCTAGTGCTCTACTGCTTGACTCACAGCGCCACTTCCGGCTTTTTTTTCTTTTTGCTTATGTGGTGCTGAGGATTCGAACCCAGGGCCTAATGCATGCAAGGCAAGCGCTCTACCACTGAGCCACCTTCCCAGCCCCAAGCCTATGAAACTCTTATCTCCAATAAACATCCAGGAAACCGAAAGTGGTGCTGAGGCTCAAGTGGTAGGGTGCTCACTTTGAGCTAAAGAGCTCAGGGACAGCTTCAGGCCCAGAGTTCGAGCCCCATGACCGACCAAAAAAAAAAATGTGGAGCTGAGTATGTGGCTCAGTGGTAGCATGCAAGAGGCTCTGGCACAGTAAACAAATGTAAGTAAGTGGAATCACAGAGGGGTTGTGAGTTGTTTACATTTGGAAATGCACACAGCAGCATACCTGGAGCCCCAATGGGCACATACAACTTGACAGATTCCACCATAGGATAGATTTAGAATCAATCACAGAGTCAGAACAACAGCCAAGCGTATGTGGTTGAACTGCAATAGAGAAGACATGTACAGTTTAATCAGGGATCACACATATACAATTCAAGAGGAATTTTCAGAAAAGTTATTGAGTCAAACAGATGAAGTTGAATACACACACACACACACACACACACACACACACACACACACAGGAATCATCAAGCCAGCATTTAGAGCTATACAGAGACCATAGCCTGATGGAATCCAAATTAAACTCATGGAATCAGGTGGATAAGGAAAGATTGAATAACAAAATGTCACAGACACATGGTTGGAATGACAGGATACAGGACCCAGCTGTCACATACCATATGTCCAGCCAAAGAAACAGCCAGTACAACAGTCACAGAGTCAAACCAGAGTTCACAGCCACTAGAACAGTACATTCTCCTTGCCCCCATGGCTCTGTCTCTCTGTCTCTCTGTCTCTCTGTCTCTCTGTCTCTCTGTCTCTCTCTCTCTCTCTCTCTCTCTCTCTCTCTCTCATACACACACACACACACACACACACATGCATGCACGCAAGCATGCTTCAGCCCACAATGGCCATTGGACATCCACTGCCAGCCAGAATCAGCCAGAACACTCCCAGAATCAGCACATGGTCTCTATGTCTCCTGGAGTCAAAAGAGGATGTGTAGGCATTTATCATCCACAGGTAACACCATTTGACCAACGCAAGTCTTTAAACAGAACAACTGAAAGGCTTGGCACCAATGGCTCACATCTGTATTCCTAGTTATTCAGGAGACTGAGATTAGAGAATCATGATTTTAATTAAAGAGAGCTGGGGCAGGAAAGTGCGTAAGACTCTTTTTTCTCCAGTTAATCACCAAAACCCTGGAAGTGGAGCAGTGGCCCAAGTGCCAGAGCGCCAATCTTGAGCAAAAAGGCCAAAGGACAGCTACAGACCCTGAGATCTTGCCCTAGAAGTGGCACAAAAAATATGTTGGCAGCAGTAGCAGGTGGGCTCCTCCGAGTGGGAGGAGGCAGAGCCCGCCCTTCCCGCACTGCTCATGGCATGCAAAGGCTCCATGAAGAGCGCATGCGCACATAGGCCCCTGCTCTTGCTCTGCCTAGCAGGCAGTTGGACTATGGACCTATGTAGCCCTGTGCCTGGTAGCTGGGAACTCCTGGCACTGGAGTGCTGGACCGGGGTGCGTGTGTACGTAAGTACGTACATACGTACTTATGCATCAGCCCGCCAGAGTTGGGGCTCGGGGTTGGCTCACGTGCCAAAATCCCTGTCATGACAGTAGGCGGGAACATGGAGAGAAGCCTGAGAGACAAGGGCGTCCCACGCACAATCGCGTGACCCGGGGACTTCCCACAGAGTACGCCAAAGCATGGGCATCACTTCAGTCCGGGGGGGGGGGCAAGGATGGCCCCGTGTGTCCGCCAGACCAGGATGAGGCACAAGGCCAGTGAGGAGCAGCAATGGTGGAGGATGGGGGGCGGGGAAAGCCGGACGACGAGGTGGGGTGCGGGTGTGGCGCGCAAGGCGGGGAAATGACTCAGGGACAGAGCCGGTTGGCCCATGAAAGTCAGAGTGCAGGAAGCGTGGGGAATGGGCGTCCCGGGGCGAACGAGGGTGCTTGCACCCCCAGAAAGCTCCAGGGAGTACCGCGGGGGAGAGCCCGGCGGCAGAGCCCTGAGGGGGCGGCAATCTGACATCTGAGTGGGGAAGCGGCCTAGCGCCTCTAGGATGTGGGCTGGAGCACAGTCCTTCCTGCCATGCCGCCTGGGGAGGGGCGGTCAGGCCCCCGCCGCGCCAGTCCCCGCGGTACCGGCTGTGCCACCCGCCCCAACAAGCCAGGAACTGAGGGCCGCTCCCCGCCAGCGGCGGAGTGGGTGGGGGGGTGCGCGGGCGAGCCAGAGGGAGGGGAAGGCTGGCAGACCTCAGGCCAAGTGCTGGGCAGACTCTTGGAGTTGCCACTTAAGCAGGGCCTGCTCAGCCGGGTGCGGCAGGCATGGCTGTGCAACAGTGGGAGTCCTCCATTACAGCCTACTCCCTGGCGAAGCCCCATCTCACAGGATTGCTTGCCCTCCCACTGCCTCTGCCCGCTTTTCCCATGGCCCTTTCACCTTAAACTCCCTAAAATCTCCACACACCTGGTTCTTGCTGTGGCCAGGTGTCTAATAGAAGATAGCCAAGCCTAGGCACTGCAGCTAGTTCATCAGCAGCAAGCTAAACAACCAAGATCTTGTATGGCAACTAACGACATTGTCTTTCAAGCACACAAAGCAGTTTGAGCTGCTTGTAGCTCCTTTTTTAGAATATTTGTCATGAGCCATCAGCATAGTACTGCACAACTGAATCCTAGCAATAGGAAAATTACTGCTGAGCATTTTGGCCTCATTGTGCAATTTATGCAATTTATGTACCTAGGAAAGATCATGACAGCCCAGTTTAGTTTTGAGTAATTCAAAATGGCAATGAATGTTCCGGACTGCTTAGAACACACACGCGATGCAGCCTCTTCTAGTTCAAAATGTTCATCTTCTGCTTCGAGCAAGCAGAACAACAAAATGATGTTTAAGATAAGAATGTATGTAGACATGCCTAGAAATGCCAATGAAATCAACCCGTGGCGTGCAGAACCAAGCTCAACAGTAAATGCATGTCATATCAGGGAGCTGGAGGAAGAATATTTACAATTAGGTAATTTTCCTCAACCACTATTTGATGTATGATTAAAAAAAAAAGTTCCATGTCCAAGCTGTCTACTCCAAAAGAAAGCATGGTGTGCTTTGGTTGCACTTGTACCTGCAATAGCTGTGACTTTGACTTCAGGTTTGAAAACTAACAAATGAACATGTGCCTATTTGTACTAACAGACATTCATGCCAAAACTCAAGATCTACCACTGAATAGTAGACAATGGAGAGGGGAAACACAGGAATACCACACACTTGTCTGCACAGGCAGACAAGTACAGAGAAAACACAAGCTAGGCTCCTGATGACTCACCTTCAAGCACTGGCACCAAAAAAGTAGCACAGTGGAGTCTGACGTAGTCAGTGAAGAAAAAAGCAGAGTGGCTGAGTGGAAAGGAATCATTTTCAAGATGGAACCCAAAGAGATTCCTACAGATGAGTTAAAAAAATAGTTTACATTATTAGAGTTAATGATAAAGACTGTAATGAATCCCCTGGCAGCGATGTTAGAAGATGAACCCCAGGAGCCATTTTATAGAAACTATGTTGAAGAAGATGTCAGCGTCCCACCCCCCAAAAAAAAATTGGTAGGAAAGCCCTAAAACCTTGGATGTCCATACATGTTGATGAAAGTGGTGGTTTAGAAAATATGAGGCCTCCTACCAACAACAGTCCAGAACAGGAAGATGCTGAAAATGCATCCTGTGAGCTGTGTGGACTCACACACAATAACCAAGGAGGCTTTCGCCAAACACAAGCCCATTGAAAAGATCTGTGCAGGTGGTAAACATGGACAAAGACTGGTGCAGGGCAGACAGCTTCAGGAACACACTCAAGGATATGGACAGCCTCAAGATTGGACAATGAATGGACTAGGAAATACTGAGGAGAAAATGGACATGAAAGAAAATCCTGATGAGCAGTCTAAAATAAGACATGTGTGTTTGTTGAAATATTGGATGCTTTTTAGGGACAATCATTGCCACATAAGCAATATCCAAAGAAAGCATCTGTTTAAAAATTCTGCTTGTCCGTTCCGATGTCCTAATTGTGGCCAGCATTATGAAACTGGTTAAACATATGTCCAGCTGCGTAGACCAACATATGGTTATAGAGTGCCATCATAGAAGAAAATGAAAGAGATTACATCAGAGGCAAAAGAATTTAATCTGTGTGGACAAGAATTTTATCAGATTTGACATTTAGGAGAACACTACACTGTTCAGACTAAGGAAAAACAGTTTGTCAGACAGATGGAAAGCAGCATTTGTGTGTGTGTGTGTGTCTGTGTGTCTGCGTGTCTGTGTGTTTTGTCGGTCAAGGGGCCTGAACTCGGCCTGGGCCCTGTCCCTCAGCTCTTCAGCTCAAGGCTAGTGCTCTACCACTTGAGCCACAGTGGCCCTTCTGGCTTTTTCTGCTTGTGTGGTGCTAAGGAATCAAACCCAGGACCCAGGACCTTCCCAGCCCATGGAAAGCAGTTCTTAAGAGAACGTCATTTGGAGCTACCTGATGAATAGCACAAAGGCATGGCCAGGTATGTCTATTCCATTTGGGATCAAGGAAACTTCAGAATATATGACCATGTACAGCATATGGTTTCTCATTTATCTGCTCGTGAGACTATATGTCAGGTCTGTTTTCAGGTATTCCCAATTAATGTACAGTTGGGGCAGAATGTGTATGTTCATCTGTATACATATGGAATATATGGGGCAAAATATGATTTGAGAAAAGACAGGAGATCACATTATAATAAGAAACATTTGAAAAGAGCCTGAGTGGTTTTCTACTGCACTAGTTGATAGCAGATGAAACACTAAAGCCAACAGATTATGAGCTATTTAGGAACTGATTCTATAAGATGAATTTTTGTAAAATATTATAAGGCCCTTTTACCTTTAATGTGTGTGTTTAGGACCTTAAGTATCTATATTTTAGGTGTTAGATATTTTAATACTTTTGTTGCACCTTAATAACATTATGTCTAGTTTTCTTAACTGTGATTTAAATTTCTTTTAAATGTATATTGGTACTGTTATCCCTTCAATGATTATTAAACTTAGGGATCTTTATTTAATCAGGAAAATGTTAGCTTCACTTTTTCTTACATTTTTATAAAGGTTTATCCTATGAAATTTTGAGCCCAACATTGCTCGCCATTCTTGTTTTAAATTTTAGATTTTCAGGGGGTTGGTTTTGGATAGTGAGTTAGCTACATGGTCTCTTATTAATGAAATTCATATCCTTAAATTGACACATTTCTTAGGTAAGTTGGGTGTACTAAATCTAACCTTTAAGATTGACACAGGCTGAAACTTGGTCTAAGATGATTGATGGACCTGGGGAAATTTCTATAAATGAAGGTTTCCTATAACTGATAAAATATTGCTCATTTTTAATCATGTTTAAAACTTATGTATGAATCCCAATGAATTTCCCTCACTTGAGAAATTAATGGGGATAATCTGTTTAGCTTTGTGGTACTAAATTTAACTATGATAGTTAATTTTCAGGAAAAAGACATCTTGTATTCAGTAAAAGCATTTTAATTTAAAATATTTTCACTCCTTAAGTAAGTCAGTTTGTCAATTATTTTGTTTATGAATAGATTTTGATAACTCTAGGAGTATGACATCTAAGGAAAAATTATTGACCTTTAAAATTACATACTTTTGGAACTTTGAAAATTGAGAAAGTTGCCATGTATATTGATAAAGCTAATAAAATAATGAAATCAATTATTAATCTAATTGTTCTGTAAGAGTAGAGTGCACAAAAACTATGCTATGTTTTCAACTAGATGATTTTATGAAACCCTGTTGTGGCAAATGAAGTTTAGTAATATGCCTAGTTTTTATTTTGTTTATAAAAGCTACAAAATTTGAGAACTATAAGATAATAATAGCATATAAATGGAGACAGTTTATTTTCTGATAAAGTAGAAGTATTGCTAGTTTTTGACATAGGATCTACAATGATTATACGTGACTTAAAACACTGGAAACGCTGACCCACCATTAACAAACACATCTACTGAAAAAAAAAAAAAAAAAAGAATATGTGAGTTAGGCAAACAGAAGTTGAAAAGCTAGCTGGACCTCCCAGGTAGAATTAAGGATCTCCACGTCAGTCAAAGGGCTGAGCGCACTCAGGGTCTATGTGCAAAAAAGAGACAATAACCGGGGGCGGGGGTGGGGGGTTCAGATATGGTGATGAACCCATAACATCATGGCTGGTGTTGGTGGGAGTACATGTAACTGGAAGGATTTTTCTCTCCCTTCCTTCCAGTCTCCCCAGGCCAGCCAAGGAAATCATACCTCACCCCATCCTCTTTTCCCCAGCAGGCACAGGATCTTCTAGAGTCCTCACTCCAACCCTGGGCAGATACATGACCAGGGCCGCCACTACCTTCCAGAAGGCCTGAATATCCTCGGAACCAGCTGCTCATAGGTATGCATGCCCAGGGAGTGGCAGGCAGGTACAGGGCAGTGGGTTCAGCAAGTCAGGGTATGGGTAAGAAGTGGGAAGGGTGGAAGTCTGTGAGCCTGGACTTGGGGAAGTGACAGAGGTTAGAGGTGAAGGCTCTGCACTTAGGGGGGAATTTGGGGATCGAGTTTGGAATGTGCGTGTGAGGTCTAGAAGTGAGGATGCAGGTCTTGGAGCCAGGATATGGATTCAGATCACGGAGGGAAAGAAGCCTGGGATCAGGGAACTGGGGCTAGAGACAAAGAGTAGGCAGCTGGGGTAGGTCCCCTGTCAAGGTGGCTTTAAGGCTTTGTGGACACCCCCTTATTTCTGGATGTCATCATCTGTGCTTGGGGCAACTCTCTGGAAAGCAGATCACATACTCTGAGGTGTCGTGTTTCACATAATTCAAAAGTGGAGTAAGAACCCAGCAAGTCCATGTACACCCCTCACTGGCCTGGCTGTGTGGACACTCAGTACTCCCAGTCACACACAAGTGCACCTGGGACTGGAAGGAGCTTTTTGTGCTAGGAAATTGCCTCAATCTGAAGAAAGATTAAAACTGCTGTCTCTATGACAAACAGATGCTGATAGCTTGGTGCAAATCACCTAGGCTAAGCTCCTGGGTGACAAGGGGGCAGTGCTGTTAACTTCCTTATGATCTCACTCCAAAATGCTTCTGAGGCCCTTAAGACAGACATGCTGGCTGGTTGGTTGTGGCTATCTCCTGTAATCTAGGCCCTCAGGTGACTGAGATCTAAAAGCAGGAAAGTCTGTGAGACTCTTATCTCCAATTCACCTGCAAAAAGGAAGTAACCTTGTGGCTCAAGTGGCAGAGTACTAACTAGCCTTGGGCAAAAAAGCTCAGTGACAGTCCCAGGTTATGATGTCAAGCACAAATAGAAAGAATGAAGGGTACCCTGCCTGGGCAACAATGACTCATATGTGTAAAGCAGGAAAATCAGGAGACTCATATGCAGTGGATCAGGGGAAAGCCAGGCTGAGGAGAACAGTTCATGAGACTCTGTGTATAAAATAACCAGCTCCTGACTCAAGTTTCCAGCGTATTCTGAGGCATTTTTTTCTGAATGTGGGTAGTGATGATCTCTGCCCTCAGTCCAGTGTCTGCAGGTTCCCCTCATTAACAGAGTCTTGTGAAATATTTTTAAGCCTATTCTCCTTTCCCCTCATGTCATGTCTCTTCTTACTAATTTTTCACCACTAAGCCTCCCTCCACCCTGCTCCTTGACTACACACCCCTTCTTACCCTTGCTGGAGGCAGAGTTGAGCTCAAAGGCAGATGCTGGTGGCTGATGCCTGTAATTAGCTGCTTGGGAAACTGAGATGTGAGATTTTAGGTTCCAAACCAGCCCAGAGAAATCCAAGAGTGGCCTATCTCATATTCACGAGCAAAAAACTGGCTGGCTCAAGTGGTAGAGTGCCAACCTTGAGTGAATAGGCCAAGTAAGAACCTGGATTCAAAATCAAGTTCCAGTACTGGCACCAAAGAAATTCTTCGTTTTTCATCATCTAACATTGCAGTGTATATAGAGGTGTGCAGATATGTTGCTCTTCTCCTGTTGACTAAGGTGCGATCCTTTTACATAGGAAGTTGTTGTCTAAATCTGAGAACCACAATCATTATTTTAAAATATTTTCCCTTTTGAATTGTTCAAGTTAACTATAAAATGTGTGCCTGTTTTTAGTTCTACTCTACAATTTTACCTTTATTCTATCTCTAGCCATTCCTCATATGCTCTTTTATTTTTGTCAGTCGTGGGCTTGAACTCTGGGCCTGGGTGTTGTCCCTGTACTCTTCATCTCAAAGTGAGTGCTCTACCACTTGAGCCACCAGCTTTCTGATGGTTAGTTGGAGATAAGAGTCTCTCAGACTTTCCTGCCTGGACTGGCCTTTTTAACAAAAATTTTATTTTATTGTAAAAATGCTGTACAGAGGGGTTACAGTTACATGAGTAAGGCAATGAGTACATTTTTTCTTGTTGAGCATTGTTACCCCTTCCCTTATTGTTCTCCCACTGGATTTGAACTGCGATCCTCAGATCTCAGCCTCCAGAGTGGCAAGGATTACAGGCGTGATCCACTGGCACCCTGTGTCCACTATAAAGTTTTTGTATCACTAGGGCTTGATGTGAAGGACATTCACTCTCAAGGCTGGCATTGTGCCTCTTAAGCCACATGCTCACCTCTGCCTTTTTATTGTTTCATTGACAAATCTGGAGAAATTTTCTATGTCATGATCCTCAGAATTCAGCTTCTTGAGAACTAGAACCAGCTTCATTCTTGAGGACTACTTTTTTGGTTGGTCATGGGGCTTGAATTCAGGGCCCAGGTAGTGTCTCTACACATTGTTGCTCAAGGTTAGCACTCTAACACTTGAGCTGCAGCTCTACTTCTGGCTTTTTAGTGGTTAATCAGAGATAAGAATCATACAGCCTTTCCTGCCCAGCCTGGCACTGAACCACAGTCCTCAGATCTCAGACTCCTGAGTAGCTAGGGTTATTGGAGTGAGTCACCAGTACCCAGCATCCTTGAAGACTTGTATGAGTTGTTGTTTTTTTTTAAAGAACCCTCTTCATCACAGTATTTCATTATAAACAGCATTGTTGTTTTTACTGATACTGGGGCTTGAACCGGGTCATGTCCATTTGCCCAGGCCCTGAGTTCACCTACCACTTGAGGTAAACCTCCAATTCCCAGTGTTCAGTGGTCAATGGGGAGGAGAGTCTCATGGACTTTCCTGCCCTGGCTTGGAGTTGCCATCTTCAGATATGTACCTCCTGCATATCTAGGATTATAGGCATGAGCTATTTGCTCCCAGCTTGTCTGCTTCATTAAATGCTCTATCTATGTCCACCATCTACAGCTTTTACTGTTTAATCTCCAACATGCCACTCTGAAAGTTCCCACTTGTTGTATCAATTCACTGAAGGAGGAGAGAAGTGAGTGAATATAGCTCTTTTTAGGGCCTCAGTTTACCCATGCCTTCCATCAGACAGGTTCCTCCAAGATGTGTTTATTAGAGATCAGAAGACTGAGACTTGTGATTTCAAACGGCATTTTTATTCTTTGTCTTAAGCTCAGGGAACTCTTGAGCAACCACGTGGGCCAGGTACTGGAATAGGGATTGGGCTGGGTGAGGGCCACTGAAGTCTCCCCCGCCCTCTTGATTTCCCATGCCATTTTGGGTTGGAATTGGGACTATGGTCACCGTTCCATAGAAGGGGTTTAGGAAAATGGCCTTTTTCCCTCGACATACATGCTCATGCTCACGGGCATAGAGCGGGTTAAGACAGTCCATATTATCATCCGGAGATATGGCTCTGGCTTCTATGTCACTTGGTAAACATGAAACCCAGACTGATTGTCCTGATGTAGATTCTGAGCTTGCCAAAACACAGGGCCTGCAGGTGAGAGGGACAGAAGATGGGCCTGTCAGGGACTCTTCATCCAGGCTACTTCTGAGTAGGCTCCTGAAACCCTCACTAGCCCTCCCTCCAGAATATCCCATCCATTCCTGACTCTCCTCTGTGTTCCCACTTAGAGTTTTTAAAATGTCTTTATTTGTGCTAGAATTTGAGCTCAGAGTCACACTTTTGCTAGGAAAGTGCTTTACCATCTGAGCCATAACTACATCCTTTTTTGCTTTTAGTAATTTTTCAGGTAGGATCACACACATATAACCCAGGCCAGCTTCACACCAAGATCCTTCTACCTAAATCTCTCATACGGCTGGGGATGGTAGGTATAAATACCACACCAGGCCCTAACTCTCTTCCTTAAAGGTAACACTTCCCTTAATCTTCATTTTTCAGAGTACTTCCACCTTGCTTCAGAACAGATCACCCTTATCAGGCTGAAAAATCCTCCCTGTATATAGTAGTCCTTTCTCCCTTTAAGGATGGGACTCAAGTGGTCATGCATGCCACTGAGTTCCACCCCCAGCCCCTCTACCTCCTCCAGTGTCCTACACCCTGCTTGTGCTCGGTCTTCTCTATCCCTCAAGATAATTGCCTTCCTTCTTCCAAAACTATCCAGTCTTATTCCTGGCTTCACCCTTCCACTAACATATACAACCCCATCCTAAGAATGCTCCAGAAATATCCAGGCATCTGAGAACAAGCAGTCCCTCTGAATGCTGCTTCTTTTCCCTAGCCCTTGCCCATGAGATGCTCACCTCCTTATTGGGCTAAAAGAAAAGGGGTTCCACATAACAAGGTACCAGAAGATGCTAGAAGATTCTGGGGAAGAAGCAGGTGACTCTCGCGACTTAGGTGGAACCTGAAGGACAAAAAGAGGCAGGAGTCAAGCTAAGTTTGTGTACAGGATCAGACCAGGGAGGTCAGGCTGGGGACTGGCGTTGGAGATACTGACCAATATTCCACATGATTCCCTGGATGAATGGTACACGCTGACAAAAATAGTAACCCCAGCCAGCATGATCAAAGTTACAAGAAGAAGAAGGATTAG
Source organism: Dipodomys merriami (assembly GCF_024711535.1). Lineage (NCBI taxonomy): Eukaryota > Metazoa > Chordata > Mammalia > Rodentia > Heteromyidae > Dipodomys > Dipodomys merriami. Next base: position 85,511,630 of record NW_027204492.1, read on the forward strand.
TTTGTAAGGGGCAGCATTCTCCAGATCTGTGGAGAAGAAAAAGGTAGGTTAGGGGTGAGTACTTATGTGCTACCCCTCCTGAATGTTCCCTGGATACTGTGGTGTGTGTGTGTGTGTGTGTGTGTGTGTGTGTGTGTGTGTGTGTGTGTGTGTGTGTGTGTGTGTGTGTGTATTTTCTTCCTTGGGCTTAAATTCAGTGCCATTGCTGTCCTCATTCCACTTCCAGACTTTTTTGTGTGATGGTTAATTGGAGTTAGGTGTCTTTTGGAAGTTCCTCAAACCTCAGCCCCCTGAGTAGCTAGGATTATAGGTTTGAGCCAACTTCATCTCTTAATTACTGTAACTTGAACCCCACACTGTCTGAACTCCCTGCTTTCACCTCTTCAGATTTGTCTTCAACTTGTTTTCCTGTCTCCCTGTGCCTCCATTTTCTAAATGAACTTCCTTCCTCCACCCTCTGACAAAACCACTTCCTTCAATCTGCCTTTCCAGTAGTGTCTGATATCCTTTCCCCCCCCAATCTTTGTCCACCTCTGCCTCCTCATGGGACCAGCAACTATCCATCTTCCTCGTCTCAAGGCCTTGCTTCTCTCTCCATCTAACTAGCTCTACCTTCCTACTGTCAAAATCATCCCCACCTCCCTATCTGAGCCTCATTCTTCCTACAACTCCTTGCCAATTGGTTTTCTTTTATGTGCCCCTGAGGCATAAATCCCAAACTGAGCACATAGGTCCTAAGTGTTGCAGACTGAGCTATGTATTTCCAACCCTCGGGTTTTTTAAATTGTGCTTCCTCCTTCCAACTTCCTACCCTCTTGCCTCCTGAGCCTCTCTCTGTGGCCATCCATACCCCCCACACACACACACTTTGTTCAGATCATTGATTTTCCCTTCTATGTCCATAAGGGAACTCTTCTTTCCTGCCTTCCTGCTTCCTCCTTCCATCCAGACCCTTAGAACTCCAGCCTTCTTCCAAACAACCATGCTCAGGCTCTGTATTCATCCACCCCAGCACCATGTTTTCTGAGCATCTGTGCTTCCCCCCCCCCTCCCCACCACTGGCTTCAGAACCATTGTTAGAATTAGGGCCATGACAAGCAGTACAACCAGGAACATGCTGCAGCTGCACAGGTCCTGCTGGTTGTATATGTGGACCATCGCCTCCGGCGTACAAGCTGGGACATGGGAGAAGAGACATAGCATTCAGGAACATGCAGGCTGACACCCCCAAACTCACCCTCTGACTGTCAGAAATCTACATGGGAGATACATATGCATCCTTCCCTTGGAAATTGATTGGTCCAAGGTCTGGGAGGGAAGAAGCTCAGAGGCTCTTGTTCCAGTCCCCAGCCCTGGTCCTATCTGTATTCATTGGAGAATATGAGGTATCCATAGGTGACCATGAGTCTCTACCTGAAGAACATGGCCCCAGTGGACACATTGGCCACAGACTACATCCTGAGCTAGGAGGGAATAAGGTCTATGGGTCATTGAACTGTTGTGCTGAGATCCCCGGTCCTGGACCCAGATCCTCAAGCCCAGCTCCAAACTCTAGAGTCCTCCCCTCCAAGACTAGCATTCAGCTGGTACACACTGGGGTACTTAGTGACTAGCCAAGTCTCCTTTCTCTGCCCACCTCTCACCCATCCTGTTCTCCTCTCACCCACTCTGCCTACTTCTCACCCATTTTGCTCACCCTACCCTCTTCCTTCCATATGACTGTCCATGTTGTGTCTCTGTCCCATCACCGGTAAATTTCCCCATTGCTTTAATCTGTTTTCCTCCTCTATAAACATATCCCTCCTCAGCCATCTTACTATCTCTGCTCCCCAGCCCTGTCCATGAAGATCCCAGCTCCAGCTGACCCTCTGATCTCTGCTATTCTCATAGATACTAGGGATTAAAATAGTAGGCAAACTCACTCAGGCATCAGGGCTGCCCTTTGGTCCCTGAGGGCTCCTAACCACAGGAAACTTCTCCTTAGTTAAGGCTTTGCCTGAAGCTAAAATTCCAAGGCTGCTATGGGGACCATCATACACAATGAGCATCCTTCCCCCTTCCAGCTGGCCTATCACACACCAGCTGGCCTATCACACAGGCCCCCTGGCTGTCCAGTCAACTGCCAGAGTTCTATGTAGATGGGCAGGTCCTCAGGGTGGCACACAAGACCAGAATCATAATGGGCATTGTGTAAGGCACTTGTAAAGGAATGGAAATAGTCCATGGGTTTAGAGCATGGGAAAATCTGAGGACCTCTTATTCCATTCTACTCTAAACCCTCCTTCCCTCTGTATCAGACACTTGTTAGCCTCCATTGTCTACCACATGGCTCCACCATGAGTAATGCAGTGGGGGCCAGGAAGGAGAAGGTCTTGTTGTGGTAGGAATTCTTCCTTTCCTGCATTCCTTATGTGAATCAGGTGTAAACAATTGGGCCTCACAGGTGTTGTTGACCCCTAAGAAGACCTAAAGGTCTTCACCCTTCAATGCTGTCCCTTTGGAACTCCAATCACAGCTGTGCTGTACTGAGCTGTATGTGTGTGTATATGTGTTTGTGCATGTGAGTGTGTGTGTATGTGTGTGTGTGTGTGTGTGTGTGTGTGTGTGTGTGTGTGTGTACTGGTCCTGGAGCATGAATTTGTGGCCTGGGTGTTGTCCCTTAGCTTTTTTTTCTTAATGCTCATGATATATCACTGAGATAGAATTCCATTTCCAGCTTTTTGTGGTTAATTTTAAGGTAACAATCTCATTAATTTCCTCCTGGGACTTTTTTTTGGTGCAGGTTCTGGGGTTTTAATTTAGGACCTGAATGCTGCCCTTGAATATTTTTTAATAAGTTTTTTATTGTGAAAATACTGTACAGAGGAGTTACAATCACATGAGCAAGGAAATGAGTACATTTCTTATCAAGCATTGTTCCCTCCTCCTTTGTTTTTCCCCTACCATCCCCTCCCTCACATCTCCACAACTACATTCCCACCCCTCGCCTAAATTGTAATGTTCATTTTTCGACATAGCATCTTGTACATCTCACTGTTGCAGTGGTTTAATCTGTATCCCTATTTAAACAATTTGTTTTTTTCCCTTTTGCTTGTCCTTGAATATTTTACTCAAGGCTAGCCTTCTACCACTTGAACCACAGCTCTACTTCTGGCTTTAATGGTAAGTTAATTGAAAATAAGGATCTCATGGCCTTTCCTGCCAGAGTGGCTTCAAACCTTGATCCTCAGATCTCAGTCTCCTGAATAGCTATGATTACAGGTAGGAACTACCAGCCCACAGTTCCTGGACTTGTTTTGAACTGGGATCCCTAGAATATTAATGCCACAATGACCAGGTTCCAGTGGCTCATAACTACAATCAGTGCCTAGGCCTTGAGTTCAAGCCCCCGATTTGGTGCACACACACAAAACAGAATAGGCATTTTAATCTCTAGGTATTTTCAGAGCCAAACCAATCATTTAATAAGATATACCAGAGAATATAAAGCAAGTCTTCAATTACAATTATCAGACCACAAAACAACTTCCTCAGAGTGAGAGTGAGAAAAAAGACATGCACATTCACAGCATTCAAAAGCCAGGGACCAGAGTTAAGGACAGTCTCCAATTACACAGAGCTGTGTGTCCATACAGAGGAGGTGGGAGTCGAGTAGTCTCAGCATTCTCTATCCCAGCCATTGAGAGGCACAAGTATGAGGCTAAGGAAGAGGATTGTGAGTCCAAGGGAAATCTCAGCTACATAGTGAAACCTCATATCGAAAGAGGAGAGCCAGGCATTTGGCTCAGTGTTAGAGTGCAAAAGACCCTGGCATAGTAAACAAGTATAAATTAATCAAACAACAGAGGGGTAGTGAGATGTTTGCATTTGGAAATGCACAGAGTAGCACACCTAGAGTACCATTGGACACGCACAATTCGACAGATTCCACCATAGGATAGATAGGATCAATTACAGAGTCAGAACAACAGCTAAATCTATGTGGTTATACTGCAATAGAGAAGATGCGCACAGTTTTAATCAGAGATCACACACATGCAACTTAAGAGGATTTGTCAGAACAGTCACTGAATCAGAGATGCAAGTAGTTGAATACACACACACACACACACACACACACACACACACACACACACACACACACACACACACACACACACACCACTGCCATACTCAAGCAAACATTTAGAGCTAGACAGAGTCCAAAGCTTGATGAACCCAAAATCAAACTGAGAGAATCAGCTAGATTGGGAAATTTTCAGTGGGTAAGTGTCACAGACACGTGGTTGGAATGACAGTATACAGGACCCAGCCACCACGTGGCCAGCCAAAGAGAAACAGCCAGTGCAACAGTCACAGAGTCAAACCCAGAGTTCACAGCCACTAGAACAGTACACACACACACACACACACACACACACACACACACACACACACACACACACACACACACATCATGCATCAGCACACAATGGACATTTGGAATCCACTGCCAGCCAGAATCAGCCAGAACAATCCCCAAATCAGCACATGGTCCACAGGCCTTCCAGAGTGAGAAGAGGCATGTATACTGTAGGCAGTTTCCATCCACAAGAGACACCATCTGACCAGCCCAAGTCCCTAATTCTCTAAACAGAACATCTGAGAGGCTTGGCACCAATGACACACACCTATATCCCTAATTATTCAGGAGGCTGAGATCTGAGAGTCATGATTCAAAGAGAGCTGGGATAGGAAAGCCTGTGAGACTTTTCTTCAGTGACCTAACCAAAATCTGGAAGTGCTCTGGAATGGCTCAACTGGTAGAATGCCAACCTTGAGCAAAACCAAAGGACAGCAAGAAACCCTAAGTTCATGCCCTAGAATTGGCACACACAATAATGAATATATTAGAGTTATGTAGGCGGAGGTCGAAAAGCAAGGTGGACCGTAAAGAATAGTCAAGGATCTGCAGGCAAGGCTTAGGGCTGGGTACACTCACCATTGGGATCCATGTGCCAGAAAGAGTAAATATCCAGGGTGAGTTCACATATGATAATGAGCAGGTAAGACATGGCTGGTGATGGTGGTAGTATATCTAAGTGAAAGGATTCCTCTTTCCCTTCTTTCCAGTCTCCCCAGCCCAGCCAGGGATATCCTATCTCACCCTAACCATTTTCTCCCAACTGACACTGACCTCCCAGGGTCCTCACCCCATCATTGTGCAGATACATGAAAGTCCAAGTATACTCCACATTGGCTTGGCTGGGAAAACACTTACTACTCCAAGACACATGCAAGTTCATTTGGGACTAGAAGGAGCCTTTTGTGTCAAGAAATTGCCTTTACCTGAGGAAAGAATCAAACCCCTGTTTCTAGGAAACAGCAGATTCTGATAGCTTGGTGCAAGTCACCTAGGATAAACTCCTTGGAGATAGGGAGACAGGCTGTTAACTTCATTATGGTACCACTGAAAAATAGCTCTGAGGCCCTTAAGGAAAACATCCTGGTTGGATGTTCATGGATCATGTTTATAATCCCAGCTCCTCAAGATACTGAGGGCTAAGAATAGTGGTTCGAATGCAGCCGAAGCAGGAAAGACTATGAGACCCTTATCTCCAAGTATCCAGCAGAAAGGCAAAAGTAGCATTGTTGCTCAAATGGCAGAGTCCTATTATTGAGCAAAAAAGCTTAGGGACAGTACCCAGGCCCTGAATTCAAGGTACAGTACTAGCATAAATACAAAGAATGTAAGGCATCCTGTCTTGGCAAGTGGTTCATTGTGTAACCCAAATTACTGAGGACTCTGAAATACAGAGGAACAGGGGCAAACTCGGCCTGGGTAGAACAGGTCCCAAGACTCTGTATGTAAACTAAGAAGCTCTTAACTCAAATTACCTGAGTAGTCTTGGGTATTCTTTCTGAATGTGGGCAATGGTGAGCTCTTCCCTTAGTCTAGTGTCTGCCTGCACCCCGTATTGGAAAAGTCATGTGAAGTCAGTGTCTTTCTTACTAATTTTCCACCACTAACCCTCCCTGCACTCTTTTCTTGACTATGAATCCCAGTTATCCTTGTTGGAGTCAGAATTGAGCTCCAAGTCCGATGCTGATCCCATACGGCATCATCATGAGCTAGTTAGTAATCCTAGCTTCTCGGGATGCTGAGATGTAATAATCAAAATTACAAACCACCTCACAGAGGAAATCGAAGAGACTCTTTTTTCTGAGCTGGCTGGCTGGCTCAAGTGGTAGAGCACTAGTTATGAGCAAATAGGCCAAGTGAGAACCTTATCTCTGGGTTCAAGTCCTAATACTGTATGTGATTAAAGAAAATATTCATTTTTCATAATCTCTATTTTTTGTGTGTATAGAGGTGTGCAGATATGTTTCTTTTCACCTGTTCAGTATGCTATAATCCTTCCAAATATGAAGTCTTAAATTTGAGAAATACACTCATTATTGAAGTATTTTCTCCTTTCGAATTACTTCATTGTTCTTATAAGCTATATATACAACTATCTATACGATTGATGTATGCAATTTTATTTTGCATGTATTAATTAATTCTACCTCATTTTCTCTACCTCTGGACATTCTTCACGTGCTTTTCTTTGTCTGTGTTTTGGTACTGGGGATGGAACCCAGAACCTTGAACTTGCTGGTCAAGTGCTCAAAGTACCATGTTATTCATGCCTGCAGTCTTTTTTTTTTTTCCAGTCATGAGGCCTGCACTCTGGGCCTGGGCGTTGTCCCTCAGCTCTTCAGCTTAAGGCTAGCGCCCTACCACTTGAGCCACTTCCGGCTTTTTCCGGCACCACTTCTGGCTTTTTCTGCTTATATGGTGCTGAGGAATCCAACTTAAGGCCTCATGCATGCAAGGCAAGCACTCTACCACTGAGCCACCTTCCCAGCCCCCTACAGTTTTTTCTTATTTATGAGACAGGATCTCACTTACTTTGCCTAGCTGACCTTGAACTCACAATCTTCCTGTCTTTGCATCTTAAGTAGCTGGAATTACAGATGTGCACTACCCAGCTTAGCTTCACTATAGTTTTTTGTGTGTTATGCCATTACTATTGCTTGAACTGAGAGCCTCTCAGTCACAAGACTGGGAATCTTATCACCTGAGCTAAATTCCTGCCTTTTGGCAAGTTCACTGAAGATAAAAGTCTCAGAATTTTCTGATCAGTCTATTTTAGTACTGTGATCTTCAGAACTAAGCCTCTTGAGCAGCTAGGAGCAACTTCATTCTTGAAGACTTTTACAAGAGCTTTCTTTTTGTGTGTACTGCTTTTGGGGCTTGAAATCAGGGCTTAGGCACTGTTCCTGAGCTTTTCTGCTCAAATCTAGTGCTCTACCACTTGAGCCACAGCTCATTTCGGGCTCTTTGGTAGTTATTTGGAGATTAGGTTCTCAAGGACTTTCCTGCCCTGGTTGGATTCAAACTATGATCCTCACATCTCAGCCTTCTGAGTAGCTAGGATTACAGTCTTGAGTCCCCAGTGCCCAGATAACAGTTCTTTAAGAATCCTTTTCATCTCGGTATATCCTATTTAACTACATCATTCTTTGGCATTACTGGGGTTTTGAACTCGAGGTCTGGCACTCATTAGGACTTGACTGATACATCCAGTCCTCAACTGCATCATTGTAGTATCTAATTCATTTCAATGATTTTTTTCTCTGAGCAATTAAAAGTTTAAAATCTAGTATCTGCTGTTGTCTTCCTGAATAGCTGTTTGCTCCTGAGAAAATATGTAGGCCAGACACCCCCATGTGATTGCAAGAGTTGGGAGTTGATATTTCTGAAGCTGAGCTCAACCAATACTTGTCTCCCTTCTTATAGTCTATGACCTCCAGAGAAGCTACCAGCACTTTGTCTTAGCCACCAAGCCCCACACTAGGATGACAGTACTCTGCTGCAAGTAACCAGGCTGGAAGGTGCAGGGAGCGAAAGGAAGTAGATAATGAGTTGTGACCACCCTTTATGGAACTTTACTTTTCTATGAGCTACAATCTCACTAGGGTTTTTTTTACGTTTTTTGGTGGCAGTGGGGCATAAATTCAGGGCCTGGAGCTTACTAGGACAGTAGATGCCTACTACTTGAGCTAACCTCTTAGACCATTTTTGCTTTAATTTAATTCTCAAGTAGGATCTCACACATTTATCTAGACAGGCTGCTCAGATTTTTTCACCTCTTCCTCCAGATTAGCTAGGATTACAAGGGTGTTTCTTTTCTTTTACTGATATAAGAACACTTAAACCCTGTGCTTCAGCTAGGCTTGGTTTATTAACTTTTTATTCACTTGACCTCACCTTAAACCTGGGTCCTCCTGAGTTCTACTTCCCAACTAGCTGGGTTACAGGCATAAACCCCTGTCCAGCTCACAAGTGGAATTAGACAACTGCATGAAACACACATCAGAAGGGATGTTTAGCTCAGTAGGAGAGTGTGTGATTAGAATGCACAAGACTGTGGGTTCTGTCTCCAGCACCAAGAATGTTGATGGCCTTTCAGAACTTACATTTAATGACAGTAAAAAAGTGAGCCAGGCACTGATGCACACACTTGTAATCCTAGCTACTCAGGAGGCTGAGGTCTGAGGTTGTGGTTTGAAACTATCCCAGGCTTAAAAGTCCAGGAGGCTCTTATCTATACCAATTATTTATCAGAAAGCCAGAAGTGAGCTGGGTGCATATGGCTCATGCCTGTAATTCTAGCTATGAGGTAGGCTGAGACCTGAGGATCTTAGGTTGAATCCAGCCTGGGCTGGAAAGTTTATGATACTCTTATGTTCCTATTAATCACCTAAAGCTTGAAGTGGAGCTATGGTTCACTTGGTGGAGTACTAGCCTTGGGCAAAAAAGCTCAGATTCAGTGCCCAGGCCCTGAGTTCAAGCCTCATGAAAAACGCTTGTGTGTGTGTTTGTGTGCACGTGTGTGCGCGTGTGCATATTCACCCCTCCCCCCACCGCCTGAAGAGATGCTATGGCTTAGATTGTAGAGTTCAAGCCTCGAGAAAGAAACTTAAAGGATAGCACCTAGACCCTAGCTCAAGCCCCAGTATGGGCATAAACATATAAAAATACTTGAGCACAAAGCAATGCACACACAAAACAAAAAAAGGAGGCAAAAAGATTGTGTATACAAATTAAAATTATCTGGGAAGAGTTGGGCATCTGTTGCTACTCAAGGTGTTGAGACGTGAGAAATCTTGTTTGCAACCAGCTCAGGCAGGAAAATCTGTGAAACATTTATGTCCAATTAAGCAGGAAAATGCCAGAAGTGGAGCTGTGACTCAATTGGTAAAGTGCCAGGCTTGTGAGAAAAAAATAAAGGACAGTACCCATGTCCAGAGTTCAATCTCGAATCCCAGCAAAAATAATTTCTAGAGAAGACAGGAATCCCAGACCTTCAGAAAAAGGAGATTTGAAGTTTCATTGTTAAAGTCCAGCCTAGGCAAAAAGTTAGCAAGATGTACATTTCAACAAATAAGTCTGGCACTATGGAACAGACCTGTCATTCCAGGTGTGTGCGAAGTCCAGCTGTGTAGGATACTGGTGTAGGTTATCCTGAACATGCACACACATACACGTGTCTGTGCACGTAAAAATGAGACCCTATCAAAGAAGCAGTTATAAATTAAAACAATTGTCTGGGTGGCTGGATGTGAAGCTCTGTGATAGAATGCTTACTTATCATGTCTCAAGCCTGGATTCAATTCCAACTTCAAAAAAGTAACAATTAGTTGGGCGCTGGTGGCTCATGTCACAAGCTGAGATCTGAGGATCGTGGTTCAAAGCCAGCCAGGGCAGGAAAGTCCATGAGACTCTTATCTCTAATTGACCACCAGTAAGCCAAAGTGGTGCTGTGGCTCAAGTGGTAGAGTGCTCTCCTTGAGCTGAAGAGCTCAGGGAAAACCTCAGGCTCAGTGTTCAAGTCCCACAACTGACAAAAAAAGTAACAATTATAAATTGTCTGAGCAGACTAATGACACTTAAACTTAAAAAAGTCATTCATAAACAAAGGAGGAGGCTTCAATGCTTGGTAAGAAATGTACGCATTATCCTGCCCATGTAATTGTAACTCCTCTGTACAGTATGTTCACAAATAAAATAAAATTAAAAAAAAGAAAAGTCATTCATAAATTTCTCAATTTTACAGTAATACATTTTTTACCTAATAGAGTGATAAATATACGCATTCTATAATTTAGGCTTCCTGTTCCTAGTACATTGCTTGCTTAGATAACAACCATGGGGAATGCTCCTTCTGGGTATCTGGACCTTGCTGCTTCTCTCCTTCTCAGATCCTCCATAATGAACTCCTCTACCCCTCCTTCATATCATACTCAATCACTCATTTGCTTCAGTGTTTACCTATATCTATAATGGCATTTACCCTCTCTCTACTAACTCAAAAGCCAGCCAACTTTCCTGAAAAGCGCCAGAAAGTAAATAGTGCAGACTTTGCTGATCGTATGGTTTACAAGGCAACTTCTCAGCTCTAGAATCACAGAGTATGTGAATGAACAAGCTTGACTGAGTTCTACAAAACGTTCACAGACATGTGACTTTTCTATAATTTCAAATATCACAAAAATACTGTTCTTCCTTTAATTGTTTTTTTATTGTAAAGATACTACAGAGGGTTACAGTTACATGAGCAAGGTAATGAGTACACTTCCTATTGAGCATTGTTACCCCCTCCATTGTTTTCCCCCTACCATTCCTTCCCTCCCTACCTTCCCCAAGGTTCTTTTTTTTTTTTTATTGTGATTAAGTGATTACATAATTTCCCGAATTTCACAGTATTGTGGAATAATGATGCTCATTTAAAGTCACAAGTTCATTCTAACTTTCCTGGAGCAAATTGTCTATCACAGTCTATAACATATAACGGTGTTCACATGTTATACACCATACATGTGATCAGCAGCATGGGGATATTTAGTAGTGGTTCGACCAGATGAGTGGGAGTTCTTTGTTTCTTAAGTCCTGTTGGTTTTGTCATATCACCTGACATTTTGGATTTAGCATCCACTTATCAGGGAGACCATGTACCATTTGTCTCTTTGCTCTTGGCTTACCTCGCTCAACAGGATTCCTTCTAGCTCCATCCATTTCCCTGCAAATGCCATTATTTTGTCATTTCTAATGGCTGCATAATATTCAATTGTGTATAGATACCACAATTTTTGGATCCATTCATCTGTGGTGGGGCTCTGGGTTGTTTCCATATCCTAGCTATTGTGAACAGTGCTGCAATAAACATGGAGGTGCACATGTCCTTGTATATTGGTTCCTGTTGTTCAGGGTAGATGCCTAGAAGTGGTATGACTGGGTCATAAGGGAGGTCAATCTTTTTTTTTTTTTGGGTCCGGTCGTGGGGCCTGAACTCTGGGTCCGGGCGCTGTCCCTGAGCTCTTCAGCTCAAGGCTAGCGCTCTACCACTTGAGCCACAGCGCCACTTCTGGCTTTTTTCTTTTTGCTTATGTGGTGCTGAGGAATCGAACCCAGGGCCTCAGGCATGCAAGGCAAGCGCTCTACCACTGAGCTACCTTCCCAGCCCCAGGGAGGTCAATCTTTAGCTTTCTAAGGACCCTCCAGACTGCTTTCCAAAGTGGTTGTATAAGTGTACATTCCCACCAGCAGTGTGATAGGGTTCGTCTTTCTCCACATCCCCTCCAGCATTTGTCGTTGGCTGATTTGTGGATGTGGGACATTCTGACTGGGGTAAGGTGGTATCTCAGGGTTGTCTTTATTTGCGTTTCCTTCACCACCAGGGATGGTGAACATTTCCTCATGTGTTTCTTTGCCATTTTTATCTCTTCATCTGAGAAGTCCCTCTTTAGTTCCCTTGCCCATTTAGTAATTGGTTTGTTAGGTTTGGGAGGGATTAGTTTCTTGAGTTCCCTGTATATACAGGATGTTAACCCCTTGTCTGATATATTGCTGGTAAATATTTTTTCCCAATTAGTTGGTCGTCTTTCTAGCTTGGTTGTAATAGATTTAGCTGTGCAGAAGCTTTTTATTTTAAGGTAGTCCCATTTGTCAAGTCTCTCTCCAATTTGTTGTGACCCTGGGACTCTGTTCAGGAAGTTCCTTCCTGTGCCTATGAGTTCAAGTGTCTCTCCTACTCTGTCCTGCAGTAGTTTCAGAGATTCAGGTTTAATGTTAAGGTCTTTAATCCATTTTGAGTTCATGTTGGTGCATGGTGATAGGCTGGGATCCACTTTAGTTTTCTGCATGTGGCCGCCCAGTTTTCCCAGCACCAGCGGTTGAAGAGGCTGTGTTTCTTCCATTGTATGTCTTTGGCTCCTTTGTCAAATATCACAGCTGGCTGTAGGCCTGTGGATTTATTTCTGGATCTTCTATTCTGTTCCATTGGTCTTCGGGTCTGTTTTTGTGCCAGTACCATACTGTCTTTGTTATTATAGCTCTGTAGTAGAGTTTGAAGTTCAGCATGGATATCCCTCCCATGTTGTCTTTAATCCCTAGAATTGTTTTGGCTATTCTAGGTCTTTTGTTGTTCCATATGAATTTTTGAGGAGTATGGGTATTAGTTCTTCTTTAAAGGTCTTATAGAATTCTGCTTTGAATCCATCTGGTCCTGCGCTTTTTTTTTGTTGTTGTTGGAAGACTTTTGATAGCTTCCTGTATCTCGTTGTAGAATATTGGCTTATTTAAATGGACAACTTTTTTCTTTATTTCAGAGATGTACGTCATTGGGATTTTAATAGGAATTGCATTGGATTTGTATATTAATTTTGGCAGTATTACCATCTTCACTATATTAAGTCAGCCTATCCAAGAGCATGGGAGGTCTTTCCATTTCCTAGTGTTTTCTGCAATTTCTTTCTTTAACTTTTTATAGTTTTAATTAAATAGTTCTTTTACATCTTTGGTTAGGTTAATTCCTAAATATTTTATTTTTTGGAAGGTTATTGTGAATGGGGTTGCTCCCTTTATTTCCCTCTCTTCTTGTACATTGTCAGTGTACAGGAAGGCAACTGATTTTTGTGGGTTTATTTTGTATCCTGCTACTTTGCCAAAGTGATTTATGATTTCTAGGAGTTTGGGGATGGAGTTTTTGGGATCGTGAAGGTATAGTATCATGTCGTCTGAAAAAAAGGGATAGTTTAACTTCTTTCCCTATGCGGATCCCTTTAATGTCTTTTTCTGCCTTATTGCCCTGGCTAAGGGTTCCAGGACTATATTGAAGAGGAGTGGAGACAGTGGGCATCCTTGCCTTGTTCCTGATTTTAGGAGAATTGGTTGTAGCTTTTCCCCATTAAGTATAATATTGGCTATTGGTCTGTCATAAATGGCTTTTATTGTTTTTAGAAATGTTCCTTCTATTCCTATTTTCTCCAGAGCTTTTAGCATGAATGAATGTTGAATTTTATCAAAGGCCTTTTCTGCATCTGTGGCGATAATCATGTGATTCTTGACCTTGGCTCTGTTGATTTGTTGGATTACATTTATTGATTTACGTATGTTAAACCATCCCTGCATCTCTGGGATGAAGCCTACCTGGTCATAGTGTATGATTTTTTTTTATGTGTTTCTGGATTCTGTTAGCTAGAATCTTGTTAAGGATCTTTGCATCTGTGTTCATCAAGGAAATTGGCCTGTCATTCTCCTTTTTGGTTGGATCTTTGCCTGGTTTGGGGATGAGTGTGATATTGGCTTTGTAGAATGAGTTTGGGATAGCTCCCTCCTTCTCTGTTTCTCTGAAGAGCTTGAGGAGTATGCGTATTAGTTCTTCTTTAAAGGTCTTATAGAATTCTGCTGTGAATCCATCTGGTCCTGGGCTTTTTTTTTGTTGGAAGACTTTTGATAGCTTCCTGTATCTCATTGTAGAATATTGGCTTATTTAATTGGTTTACTTCTTCTTTGCTTAGTTTGGGCAACTTGTATTTCTCTAAAATGCATCCATTTCTGCCAGGTTTTCTTCCTTTAGAGAGTATAACTTTTGAAAGTAGTCCATTATGATTGTTTGAATATCTTGGGTACGTGTTGTGATTTTTCCCGTGGCATCCCTAATCCTGTTAATATGGGTTTCCTCTCTTCTTTTTTAATTAATCTTGCCAATGGGCCATCAATTTTGTTTATTTTTTTTTAAAGAACCAGCTTTTTGTTTGGTTAATTTTGGCTATAATTTTCTGATTTTCTAATTGGTTAATCTCTGCTCTTAATTTGGTTATCTGGCTTCGTCTAGTAACTTTAGGTTCTATTTTTTCTTGTTTTTCTAGCTGTTTTAATTGCAACATGAGATTATTTACTTGGTCTGTCTCCATTCTCTTGATGTGGGCACTGAGGGCAATAAATTTTCCCCTCAGGACTGCTTTTGCTGTGTCCCACAAGTTTCTTTGCGAGGTGTTTTCATTTTCGTTGAGTTGTAGGAAATGTTTTATTTCTTCTCTGATCTCTTCCGTTACCCAGGCATTGCTAAGGAGTGTGCTGTTCAATTTCCATGTATTAGAGAAATTTCTGCGGTATGCTTTGTTATTGAGAACTAGCTTGATTCCACTGTGGTCAGATAGGATACAGGGGATTATGTCGATCCCTTTGTATTTGCTTAAGTTCCTTGCATGAACTATGATATGGTCTATTTTGGAGAAAGTTCCATGAGCTGCTGAGAAGAATGTGTACTGTGTTGTTTTAGGGTGAAATACTCAGTAGATGTCAGTTAATTCCGCTTGAAGTATGGCCTCACTTAATTCGGTAGCTTCTTTGCCAATCCTCTGGTTGGTAGACCTGTCCTTTGGTGAGAGTGGTGTATTAAAGTCTCCTAGTATTATCATATTGGGATCTATTTTATTCTGTAAGTTTGAGAGTATTTGTTTAACATATCTGGGTGCACCAATATTTGGGGCATATAAGTTGATGATGGTAATATCCTCCTCTTGGATTGTTCCCTGTATTAATATGTAGTGTCCGTCCTTGTCTTTCTATACTGATTTTTTTTTGGGGTCCGGTCGTGGGGCCTGAACTCTGGGCCTGGGCACTGTCCCTCAGCTCTTCAGCTCAAGGCTAGTGCTCCAACACTTGAGCCACAGCGCCACTTCCGGCTTTTTTTTCTTTTTGCTTATGTGGTGCTGGGAATTGAACCCAGGGCCTCAGGCATGCAAGGCAAGCACTCTACCACTGAGCCAACTTCCCAGCCCCTCTGTACTTATTTTAATGAAAAGTTTATTTTGTCAGATATCAGGATAGCTACACCTACTTTCTTACTGGGGGCATTTGATTGGTAGATCCTTTTCCAACCCTTCACTCTGAGTTTGTTTGTATGTTTGGCTGAGAGGTGGGTCTCCTGAAGGCAACAACTGGATGGGTCTTGTTTTCTGATCCAGTCCTCAGTTCATTTTCTTTTAATTGGCGAATTAAGCCCATTAATATTAAGAGAAAGTACAGAGAGATGCATTGTTGTCCCTGTCATTCCGTTTTCCTAAGTTTTTCTTCTTTCCTTTCCTCCTGTGCTTGCTCAGTTAGACTTTGATTAATGCCTGTCTGGGTGCAGGTCCCAGTTCCTGGTTGCTTTCTTCAGGTTGTGTCCCCTCTCTTAGTATTCTTTGTAATGCTGGCTTAATGTTTATGTATTCATTAGTTTTTCTTTGCTATTAAAAATTTTCAGTTCTCCACCGAATGTGAATGCTAGCTTTGCCGGGTATATCAGTCTGGGTTGGCAGTTATTGGCTCTCAGGGCTCGTATGGTACTTTCCCAGGCCTTTCTTGCATTCAGTGTTTGTGTGTGTGGAGAGATCTGTAGTGATTCTAATTTTTTTCCCATTGTAGTATAGCTCCTTCTTCATTTTTGCTGCATGCAAGATTGTTTCCTTATTATTCAGATCTATCATTTTTACTATAATGTGTCTAGAAGTGTTTCTCCTGGGATCTTGCTTGTTGGGTGTTCTATATGTGTCTGTTATGTAGGTAAGATGTTCTTTTTTGAGGTGGGGAAAATTTTCACTGAATATCTTGTTGAATAAGGTGTTGCATTCCCTTGCTCTGAAATTCCTCACCTTCATCCACTCCAATTATACGAAGGTTAAATTTCTTGGCATTATCTGCTTGCTCTTGAATTTCCCTTTGGCTTAATTTGAGTGATTTTTCCATATCTGTCACTTTATGGTCCAGTTGGTGTATTCTGTCTTCTGTATCTGACAGTCTACATTCCATTTCGTTCACTCTGTTGACTGTGGCTTCTATTGTGGTTTGCATGGAGGAAATGGATTCCTTTATGGATTCGATGTTGGTTCTCAAAGTACTGATCTCACCTCTTAATGAGGTATGTACTAACTCTAATTTGGCATTTATCTCACTTCTTACTGAGGTTTGTGCAGCCTCTATTTTTGCATGCATCTCCTGTTTGATATCCTGTATCTCTTTTGATAGTTCATCCTTGTGCTCTTTCAATTTCTGATCTATTTCTCGCTTTATTTCTTGAGTCATTGCCTCCAGCAACCCTTGGATGTAGCTTTTGTCTTCCATTCCTGCTTTGCTCCCACTGGGGCTCTCCCCTGCGTGGCTGCTGGCTATTGAGGATAGCTTGCTGTCCTGGGTGGTGATAAACCTTGTAATTTTTCTCTGTGATTTTCGCATGGGGGTTCAGGAGACGAATCTGCAATTTTGTTTTGGTGTGTCTGTCTTTGCTTGGTTGCTGGTTCTGTATTGGTAGAGAGAGTCTGTGCCTGATCTGGGTTCTGTTGGGGGCCTACCTCCAGCTGCTGGTCTGATCTACATAGGATTCTTGGCTCTCTGCTGTAGATCGCTGGCAATTCCCACCTTTGGAAGGGTTGAGCAGCCTAGACTGCTTGTGTTTGCTCCTACAGGTGCTCTTGGCAAGATCGTATGCTCTGGATGCACTCTCCCAGATGCCGGAGTCTGCTATGGGCTTCTGATGTTTTTTTTGTTTGTTTTGGGGGGGCTGGTTGTGGGCTTGAACTCTAGGTTTGGGTGCTGTCCCTCAGCTCTTCAGCTCAAGGCTGGAACCCTACCATTTGAGCCACAGTACCACTTCTGACCCTTTCTGCTTATGTGATGCTGAGGAATCAGATCCAGGGCCTCATGCATCCAAGACTATCACTCTACTGCTGAGCCGCCTTACCAGCCTGAGCTCCTGCCTACTATCAGGTGCTGGCGGCCTGTGTTGCCCAATTTCCAGCCTAGAGTATATGGGTGGGGTTTTGGTGGGGTTTGGGCTTCTCTTGTCCTGAGCCTCCAGGTCTTTTGTTGTCACAGGCGTGCTTCCCAGGGGGTGCAGTTCCCTGTTTTTCTCCCCTCTGTTGAGGTGTATGCTCAGCTTTTGACTTCAGTTGGAAGGAGTTGGTTGTGTTGTTCAGGCGCCGGATCCCCAGGCCTGGTTCCGGCCCCCACCTAGAGCACGCCGGTTGGGCCTGTGCTGCTGTGTATACCACCTAGGTTATGCAGCCTGGGGCACACAGTTCAAATTTCTTCTACTGTTGGTTGTCTTGACCCAGGGGCGCTGTTCCTGGCTTGGGTGTTTAAGCTCCCTTCCAGGGGTGCTCTTGCTCTAGCCTGGCCAGCGGAGTATGCTCTATGGGCTGGTGGAGCTCTCGAACAATTCCCAGTTTTAGTGGGTCCTGTGGTCTGGGTGTTGGGGTAGGGAGTCTGGGTCAGGGTCTGGGGATTCCCTCCAGCTCTGGTCTCCCTTGAGGGATACACTGTCCCCTGTGGGGTACTCACCCTGGAGCTAGTTGTTTCTGTGTGGTGTAGGTCATCAGTTGTTGCAATCCGAGTTCAGTTGGGGTGGTTGCGGGCTGGGCTGGGTGGTGGTGGCTCTGTGTGATTCTCTTCTGTCTATGCCTCTGTTGAAGCTGTCGGGTCCACAGTGTCCACGCTCAGGCGGTTTCTGCGCGAGTTATCTGCATACAGCTCCCTGTGTCTCTGGGACCCCCGGCAGCCCCCACTGGGTTGTCGCAATCAGCGGGTCTGACACCGGTACCTCAGGGGGCTTCTGCGCAGGTGATCTGCAGGCAGCCCCCTGTGTCTCTGGGACCCTGGCGGCCCCCGCCGGTTCATCGCAATCGGTGGGTCTGACACCGGTACCTCAGGCGGCTTCTGCGCTATCTGCAGACAGCTCCCTTTGTCATGATGCCGGTGCCAGGTGGCTTTGGCATGATGGAGCCTCTCTGCTTAGATGGAGAGTGAAGGGTGGAGGTAGGATCTTTGTGGAGACTCCTGGCTGGTAGGTTTCTCTGTGGCGATCAGTGGGTCTGCAAACCGGTACCTCAGGTGGCTTTCTGCGCGGGTGATCTGCAGGCGGCCCCCTGTCTCTCTGGGGCTCCGGCAGCCCCCGCCAGGCCGGCTGGCCGTGGTTTGGTGCACTGCCATGCGGCCAGTGAAGATTGGGGGAGGGGTCGTCGCTCTTCTCTGTTCTGAAATTCTTTTCCTCTCTTTCTTTTTTATTTTCTACCTTCTGTTTTTCTCTGAGTGTTCGTCTTTTTGTTGTTGTCGGTCTCTTGGGGAGATTAAGCATTGGAACTCGAACTCTCTTTTTGGTTGGGCAGAGCTGTGGCGTTTCCCTACTGCCCCGTTGCCATCTTGGTCCTCCCTCCCCTTTAATTGTTTTTAAAGGAATAATGTTATAGGCAAGGTTCACACAAAAATAGCCAACAGGAAGAGTGTAGTCATGTAGGGGCACCATTGTCTACTGTATATTTTTCAATTTTGTTTATTTTTTAAGTGTTTTTTTTGTGTTTGTTACTGGGGCTTGAGGTGAAGGCTGGAACTCTACCATTTAGGCTCCACTTCCTCATTTTTTTGCTGGGTAATGGAAGATGAAAGTATCATGGCTTTTTACTTCAGGCTTGGAGTTGCCCTCCTCAGATGTGAGCTTCCTGGGTATCTAGGATAATAGGCTGAGTTTACTGGCTAGTAGCTTGTCTGCTTCCTTTAATGCTCTATCTCTACATCTAGGGTGTTCACTGCTCAATCTCCAACCTGCCACTCTGAAGGTCCCCAATTATACCAATTCACTGAAGAAGGAAAGAAGTGAGTGAATACAACCCTAATTCAGGCCTCAGTTTACTCTTGCCTATATCATACCGATTCTCCCAATATGAGAAGATGAGAAGACTGAGACCAGTGATTACAAACAGCAGTTTTTTTTCTTTTTAATTTTATAGTTAAGGTGATGTACAGAGGAGTTATAGTCACTTAAGTAAGGTAGTGAGTACATTTCTTGTCGAACTTGTCAAAAAGCAATTTTAGGGGCTGGGAAGGTGGCTCAGTGGTAGAGTGTTTGCCTTGCATGCATGAGGCCCTAGGTTCGATTCCTCAGCACCACATAAGCAGAAAAAGCTGGAAGTGGGGCTGAAGCTCAAGTGGTAGAGCGCTAGTCTACAGCTGAAGAGCTCAGGGACAGCACCCAGGCTGAGTTCAGACCCAACGACCGACAAAAAAAAAAAAAGCATTTTTATTCCTTCCCTTTACCTCTGGGAAATCCTGACCAGCTAATTGAGCCAGGTAAAAGAATAAGAACTGGGGTACAGATGGATGGGAATTTGGAGTTGGAGTTGGGATTGGGAGTAGTGCTACTATTCCATAGAAGAGAAAGTGGCTGGCTTCCCTCGACACATAGGTTTATGCACATGGGCATAAAGCAGGTTAAGACAGTCCAGGTCATTGTTTAGGAATATGGCTTTGGTCTCCAGCTCATGTGGTAAACAGGAAGCCCAGAGTGATAGTTCTGAGGAGGATGTCATGGGTGTCAAAGTACAGGGCCTGCAGGTGAGGGGGACAGAAGATGGGGCTGTCAGAGATGCCTCACCAGGCTCTCATGAGTCAGCTCCTGAAATCTTCACCCACTCCCAGAGTGTTCCATCTGTTCCTGACTCTACTCTGTGGCCCTTTTCTATCATTCAATCCCTCCCTCCCGCACTTTTTTGGTGCTAGCCCTGGAGTTTGGGCATTGTTCCTGAGCTGCTTTTGCTCAAGGTGATCTACCACTTGAGCCACATCTCCATTTCTGTATTTGCTGTAGTTTGGTGGAGATAAGAGTCTTACAGACTTTCCTGCTGGGGCTGGCTTTGCATTGTGATCCTCAGATCTCAGCCTCCTGAGTAGCTTCGATTACAGGCATGAGCCACCAGCACCCAGCCTCTCTCTATATTTATTGGTACTGGAATTTGTGCACAGGGCCTCACATTTACTAGGCAGTGTCACCACCAGATAAGCCATTCCCTCATTCCTTTTCCTTTCAGTGATTTCTCAGATAAGGTCTCAAACTTTTTGCCTAATCCAGCTTCAGAAAATATCCTTCTAAATCTACCCCCATATAGATGGTATTACAGGTATGAATCACCTTGCCAACTTGTTCTTTAAAATATAATCTTGATAACATTTTTGGTGGGGGAAGGAGGACATCTGGTCTAGCCTGGAACCATAATCCTCCTAACTCCACCTCCCAAATAATTGTGATTATAGGTGTGAACCACTGCACATGG
Source organism: Dipodomys merriami (assembly GCF_024711535.1). Classification (NCBI taxonomy): domain Eukaryota; kingdom Metazoa; phylum Chordata; class Mammalia; order Rodentia; family Heteromyidae; genus Dipodomys; species Dipodomys merriami. The sequence goes on from NW_027204492.1 coordinate 85,532,084, forward strand.
TCAAACCTCTCCTTCCTTAAAACCAGCACCTTCTTATCAGTCTCTTCATGTTCTCACACCTCTTCAGGAACTAATTCTGCAATCTACCATTTATTTCAAAGTGATCTTATATCTCATCTTAATAGTGATCCCTTCATCTATTTGAAAAATTTCCTCTCTATGTAGCCCTGTTGCACTTTGCAGTGCCTTTGATGGGACCCAAGTGGTCATGCATGCTAGAAAACCAGCTGCCACTGAGATCTATCACAATCTATCAGCCTCTTCCAGTGTTCCCTTGTCTTACTAGACCTGCCTGGTACTTGGTCTGTTCTATTCCTTACAAAGCAATTATTTTCACTCTTCTAAAAGCATCCACTCCTATTCCTGGCTTCAGACCTTTCTCTAACCTCCACAATTTCATACTGAGATGTTCAAGAATTGTCTAGGCATTTGAAACCAAGCATTCAATCATTCCCTCTGAATAATGCCTCTTTTCCCCAGCACTTGCCAATAAGATACTCACTTGATTATTGGGCTAGGAAAAGGGGCTTCTATCACTGAAGGCACCAGACAACAGTAGAGGGTGCTGGTGCTGATACTGATGAAGTTTGGAGATAAGGTGGAGCCTGGAGGACAAAAAGGGACAAAAAGTCAACCGAAGTTTGGGCAAAAGGCAAACCCAGGTCAGGCAGTATACTGACCAATAACCCCAAATATACCCCAGATGGATAGTACAAGATGACCATAGCAGTAATCAATATCAGTAGAATCATGAAAACACCAAGCAGAAAATGTAGATTGTAATGAGCAAAGTTATGGATCTGTGGTGAGGAAAAGGCAGGTTAGGGGTGAGGACTCATGTGCTGCCCTTCCTGAATGTGCTGAGGACTTTATGCACTCATGTGTGCCAGTAGTAGGGCTTGAACTCAGGGCCTGAGTGCTGTCCCTGTGCTTTTAAGCTCATAGCTGGTACTCTCCCACTTGAACTACAGATCCACTTTGAGCGTTTTGGTAGTTACTTAGAGGTAAGAACCTCACAGACTTTCCTGCCTGGGCTGGCTTTGAAGGGCAATCCCCAGATCCCAGCCCTGGAATAGGGAGGATTTTAGGTGTGAGCCACCAGCACCAATTCCAGGAGCAGGTCTTTAATTCCACTCCCTCTGAAATCTGTTTTCTTCTCTGGAGACTGTAGATTCACCTTGTCTATTCATTTGTGCCTCTATCCTGTAAAGGAGCTTTGCCTCCTCCCTCTGACAAGCTCTCTTCCCTTGTTTGCCCTTCCTCAAATGTCTGAAATCCTTTCTTCCTCTCTCTGTTCACTCCTCCCTCCTCATTGGAACAACACCTATCTTTCTTCCCCGTCTCATTGCCTTCCTTCTTTCATCTGACTAGTTCTACCTTTGTTCTGTCAAAATTATTCCTGCCTACCCATATGAGCCTCACCCTTCCTTTGTCTCCCTACTTCAGCCTCCATCTTATTCCATCCTTCCTGCTCTTTTCTTTCTTTTTTATTTTTTGATACCAAGGATCAAATCCTGAGCTGGTTTTTATTTTGTTTCTTTCTTTCTTTCTTTTTTTTTTTTTTAGGAAACCAAAGCTATTTTTGTGCTAAACTGGTGCTTAAACTCAGGGTCAGGTTGCCATCCCTTAGCTTTATTCTTCAAGGTTGACCCTCTACCACTTGAACTAGAGCTCCACTTTCAGCTTCTTTTTAGTGGATAATTGGAGATAAATATCTCTTGAATTTCCTGTCCAACTGGCTTCAAATGATGATTCTCAGATATTAGCCTCCTAAATACCTAGGATTACAGGTATGAGCCGCCAGTGCCCAGCAGGAAACCCAAGATATGTTAATGAAAATTATGTAAAATATCTAATTAGAGAAATATACATGAAAATAATTATACTTTCTTGTGTTGAGGTATTTTTCACAGAACACTAAAAATATTAAGAATTTAATCTCAGTTAAGAATATTAATCTGCTAAAATGTTGCTCTATGTCCATTCCTCTGAAATTTCATAAAACAATGTATGTCACCATAATATTACTGTACATCCTCTATGGATATTTTTCCCTGTCATTTTTCTATTGATTGAACAAAGGTTTCTCCCTGTGTACATTGTACTTGGCTGATTCTTCTATTGCTTTCTTTCCCCTCTTTCTCCTTTTTAACCAAATTTAACAGGTTCCATTATTTTCTCAGTATACATATAAGATGCTTCAATCATTATCACCCTCCCCAGCCCCTTCTGTCACACCATTTATTTTTGCTGTCTTTATCTATTGGAAAACTCTGACTTCTTGTGTGTCTCTTCCTACCTCCTCCTTCTAACCAACAGCCCCTCACTTGAGCTCCAGCTTCCATCAAAACAACTATGCCCAGGTCTTCTATCCATCCACCCCTGGCACCCTTCTCCCTGGGCCTCCTTGCTCTGCCATCATGTTGGGCACTGTGTTCAGCACTATTGGCATAGTTAGGGCTGGGTAAGCAGCACAGTGAAGTGCAAGCAAAGGCTGAGAAGGTCTTGCTGGTTGTATATGCAGACCATCATCTCTGGCATATAACCTTGACAGAAGAGACAAGACATTCAGGATGTGACAGGAGTATAAGGATTAATACCAAAACCCACCCTCTCAGCATCAGAAATCTACACAGGAGATGAATGTGCACCTTTCTCCTGGAAACTGATAGGTCCTGTCCATGCTAATATCCCTCCAGCTGACCCTCTGATCGCTGCTATTCTCACAGCCTCTGAGGGTTAAAAAATAGGCAAACTTACTCAACAATCATGGCTTCCTTTCCTCATCTGAGGCTCCTGATCACCTGAAACCTCCCTCTTGTCACAATCTAGCTTCAAGCTGAAGTTCCAAGGCTGCTGTGGGGACCATCAGAAACACAAGTACCTCGCCCCCTCTTAGCTGAACCATCACACAGACCCCCTGGCTGCCCAGTCACTGGCAGGGTTCCATGTAAATGGGCAGGACGTCAAGGTGGCACACAAGACCAAAGCTATATTAGGCACTGTGTAAGGCACCTGTTCAGTAATAGAAACAGTTCATGAGATTGGAGCATGGGAGGAATAGAGAACTTCTTCCTCCCTCTCTTGTCACCTTCCCTATCAGACACATGTCACCCCCCAAGGTCTACCATGTGGCTCCATCCTGAGCAATGCAGTAGGGACATAACCAGAGTGTCTGGGTATAGCAGGAGCTCCTACACTCCTACATCCCTACTCTGAGTCAAGTGTGAACAACTGGGCCTCACAGGAGCTGCTGAGCCTGTTATTAGTGAGGCTCAGGGGTCTTTCCCTTCAATGCTCTCTCCTTGGACCTCAAATGATAGCTTAGCTATGCCGTGCAGTGTAGTGCTGTGCCATGCTCTCTCTCTCTCTCTCTCTCTCTCTCTCTCTCTCTCTCTCTCTCTCTCTCTCTCTCTCTCTCTCTCTCTCTCTCTCTCTCTCTCTCTCTCTCTCTCTCTCTCTGTGTGTGCTGGTATTAGGCTTGAACTCAGGGACTTAGCTTTTTTACCCAAGGTTAATGATGTACCACTTGAGCTAGAATTGCACTTCTGGCTTTTTGGTGGTTAATTGGAGATAAGAATCTCAGGGCTTTCCTGCCTTGGTATACGTTGAAATGGAATCCTCAGATCATTAAAGACACAATGGCTGGCTGCCAGTGGGACATGCCTATAATCAGCACCCAGGTCTTGAGTTGAAGCCCTACTACTATCACTAAAAATAGAATTAGGCCTTTTTATTCTCTATTTTCAGAATCAATCCAATCATTTAACAAGATACACACAGATAATAAAAAATAAGCTTTCATGTAACCTTCAGAGTCAGAATGAAAAAAATGACACGTGCACACATACACATACATACAAAAATTAGGGAATAGAATTGGGTCTATCTTGAACATACAGAGCTGTGTCAAAAGAGATAGAGGAGATGGGAGTGGAATTCACACCTGAAGTACCATCACTTTCTAACTCCAGCTATTTAGAGACTAAGGTGTGAGGCAAAAGGAGGATTGTGAGTACAAGGGCAGCTCTGACTACATAGTGAAAGCATAGCTCAAAGAGGAGCTGGGCATGTGACTCAATAGTAGAATACTAATGCCAGAGGCCCTGGCAGAATAAACAAATATAAATAAGTCAAACCACTGAAAGGTAATGAGTTGTGTGCATTTGGAAATGCATGCAACCTCACATCTGGAGTCACCAATGGACAAAACTCGCCCAACAGATTTCACTTTAGGATAGATCTGTAGGAAAAAAAAATTCATAACAACAGCCAAACCTATGTGGTTATAGCAGCAATATAGCAGACATGTATAGAAATTAATAATCAGGGATCACAAATATACAACGTTATATGATTTATCAGAAGAACAGTCACCAAATCAAAGATGGAATTGAAAATACACACACACACACACACACACACACACACACACACACACACACACACACACACACACACACACACACACACACACACACACACACTGGAACCATCAAGCAAGCATTTAGATATAGACAGAGTCCAACAGCTTGATGAACCCCAAATAAAACTTACAGAATCAGCTGGATGGGGAAAGTTTGAGTGATCAAGACTTTTCGTAAACATGTTTTGAATGACAGTAGACAGGGCTCAACTGTCACACATCACCCAGCCATCCAGGGAGAACTGACCAGTACTCACAGAGGCAAACTCAGAGCCACAGCTAGTTGATTAGTACGTTCACACACATCACACATCACACACACACACACACACACACACACACACACACACACACACACAACCACATTATCTCTTTGGACATTCAGAGCCCACTACCAGCCAGAATCAGCCAGAAGAACATCACCCAAGGGCCTCCTCGAGTCAGTGAGAATCACATACATTGAAGGCATTTACCATCCATAGGACTCCCAATCTGGCCCACTTGTCTCATAATAGAACACGAGAGTCTTGGCACCAGTGTTCACAATTTAGGAAGCTGAGATCTGAGAATTATGGTTAAGAGAGAGCCCTGAAAGGAGAAGCTGTGATAATTTTTTCTCCAGTTAATCATAAAAAACCTGGAAATGGGACTGTGGCTCAAGTGGTAGAGCATCAATCTTGACCAAAATTCTAAGGGATAGCAACAGATCCTAAGTTCATGCACCAGAATTGGCACAAAAAAAGAATACCTGAGACCGAGGCAGGCATACATAGGTAGAAAAGGCAGCTGGGTCTTATAGATAGGGGCAAGGATCTGGACATCAACCAGGGGATGGGGTACACTCACCATTAGAGTCCATGTACAGGAAAGGTTTGATAACCAGGAGGAATTCAGATATGATAATGAACAGGCAAGACATGGCTGGTGTTGGTGGGAGTACATATAAATTAAAAGATTCCTCTCTCCCTTCCTTCCAGTCTCCCCAGCCCAGCCCATCCAGGGAATCCCACCTCACCCCATCCTCTTTACCCTCTGACTCCCACCTCCCAGAGTCCTTACCCCAACATTGTGCACACACATGACCAAGACCACCAATACCTCCCTGCAAGCCAAAACAACCTCTGTCCCACCTGCTAATAGGTCTGCATGCTTAGGGAGTGTCAGGAAGGAATGGGATCGTGGGTTCAGGAAGTCAGGGTTGGGGTAAGAAGTGGGAAGGGTGGAAGTCTGGGTGCCTGGACTTGGGGATGTGATAGAGGCTAGAGGTGAAGGTTCAGCAGTTAGGGTGGATTTTGGGGGTAGAGTCTAGCATGTGCATGTAAGGTCTGGAAGTGGTCTTGGAGCCAGGGTGTGGGTTCAAAGCACAGAGGGGAAGAAGCCTGGGATTGGGGCCAGTTGGAAGTGGGAACTGGGACTAGTAGGGTGCTGGGGAAGAACCCCCATCAAGGTGGCTTAAAGGCTTTGTGGACTTCCCCCTTACTTCTAGATGTCATCATCTACCCTTGGGGCAGCTCTCTGGGAACTGGATCCCACACTCTGAGGTGTTGTGTAGCACACCCTACAAAAGTGGGGTAAGAAATCAGAAAGTCTGAGTACACCTCTCACTGACCTGCCTGAATGAGCACTCAATACTCCCTGTCACACACAAGTTCACCTGGGACTGGAAGGAGCTTATTGTGCCAGGAAATTGTCTTGATCTGAAGAAAGAAAAAAACTGCTGTCTTTATGACAAACAGATGCTGCTAGCTTGGTGCAAGTCACCTAGGCTAAACTCCTTGGTGTCAAGGGAGACAGTGCTGTTAACTTCCTTATGGACTCACTCCAAAACAGTTCTGAGGTCCTAAAGAAAGATACTCTGGCTTGTACTTGACTCCAGGTTGTAATCCTTCTCATCCAGAAATCTGAGATCTGAGGAGTGCTCTATGAATCTAGCCCAAGCAAGAAAGGTCCATGAGACTTTTATCTCCACTGGCTCAATGTTAATTTTGAGCGAAAACTTAAGGTTCAATGCTCAGGCCCTGAGTTCAAGCCCCAGTACTAGCATAAATATAAAGAATGAAAGACATATATTTGGGGAACCACTGGCTCTTGGGTATTACCTGAGTTACTAGGGAGAGTTAGATCCAGGGAGTCAAGGATCAGAGTCCACATGGAGAGAACAGTTCATGGACTCTGTATGTAAAATTAACCAGCTACTGACTCAAGTTTCCTGGGTATACTCTCCGATTATGGGCAATGGTGAGCTCTACCATTTGTCCAGTGTCTCTTACTGTTCCCCACATTGACAAAATTTCCTTTTCCCTGTTTCTTTTACTCATTTTCCTGCACAAGCCTCTCTCTATCCTGTTCCTTGCCAACAAATGCCTCCTTAGCCTTGATGAAGTCAGAGTTCAGCTCAAGGCCAGATGCTGATGGCATGAGCCATCATCATGAGCTAGTAATTCTACTCAGGAAGCTAAGATGTGAGAATTGAGGTTCCAAACCAGACCATGCAAGAAAATCCAAGTGTGTATTATCTCCAATTCACTAGCAAGAAGCTGGCTGGCTCAAGTGGTAGAGTGCCAGTCTAGAGCAGAAAGGCCAAGCGAGAGCCTGAGTCCCTGGGTTCAAGCTCAGTAGTGGCACCAAATAAAACATATTTTTCAAAATCTCATTTTTTTGTGTGGATACAGGTGTTCAGATATGAGTCTTCTCTCTCCTGTCCTATATACTATGATCCTTTTAGATAGGAAGATGTCTAATTCTAAGAAACTCACTCATTATTTTAAGTATTTTCTTTTGAATTATTGCATTGTTCTTATGAGTAAATTAGACAATTGATATGTGCATTAATTAACTTTACCTCACTTTCTTTACCTCTGAACATTCTTCATATGGTTTTTGTTTGTTTGTTTGTATTTCTGTACTGAGGAGTGAATCCAGAACCTTTAACTTGCTGGACAAGTGTTTTACCATGTCAGTCACGCTCCCAGATTTCTTTCTTCCATTATTTTGAAACAGGGTCATATTAACTTTACCCACTTGGCTTTGAACTCACAATCTTCCTGCTTCTGCATCCTGAATAGCTGAGATTACAGGTTGGCATCACCAAACTTCACCTCATTTTTTGTTTTGTGCCAATACTGCTGCTTGAACTCAGGGCCTCTCACACTCAATTTGTACTCTGTCACTTGATCCACATCTCCACTTTGGCCTTTTTGTTGGTTTATTGAAGATAAGAGTCTTAGGGGATTTTTCTCATCAAGTTGGTTTAGAACCGTTATCCTCAGAACTAGCCACCTGAGAGCTAGGATTCACCTCATTCTTGAGGAATTTAATAAGAGGCTTTTTTTGTGCCAGTTCTGGGGCTTGAACTCAGGGCCTGGGCTCTGTCCTGAGCTCTGTGCTCAAGGTTGCAATTTACCACTTGAGACACAGTGCCACTTCTGGCTTTTTGGGCTGGGAAGGTGGCTCAGTGGTAGAGCGCTTGCCTTGCATGCCTGAGGCTCTGGGTTCAATTCCTCAGCACCACATAAGCAAAAAGAAAAAAGCTGGAAGTGGCGCTGTGGCTCAAGTGGTAGAGCACTAGCCTTGAGCTGAAGAGCTGAGGAACAGCGCCCAGGCCCAGAGTTCAGGCCCCACGACTGGACCCAAAAAATAAAAAAATAAAAAAAAGAGTCTTAGGGAGTTTTTTTTTTTTTTGAGGGGGGCTGTGGATGGGAAGATCCTGTATCTCCCTTGTGTCCTAACCAGTCTCTGGAGTCTCTGGTCTGCTTCTAACCCCTGATTTCATTGTATTTGATGTTGGTATAATTTGTGGAGGGGAAGGGAAAAAACAAACCTTTAAATAGGGATACAGATGGACTCATTGCAACAATGAGATATACAAGTCGTTATGTTGAAAAACGAACTTTACAACTTTGGTGGGGGGGGGTGAGGGGGTGGGGGAGGAGATGGGAAGGAATGGGAAGGGGAAACAAAGGATGAGGCAACAATGCTTGATAAGAAATGTACCCATTGCCTTGCCCATGTAATTGTAACCCCTCTGTATGGTATTAAAAAAATTCTTTTTTAAAAAGAGTCTCATGGAGTTTCCATACTGGGCTGGCTTTGAACTACGATCCTCAAATCTCAGCCCCCTGAGTAGCTAGGATTACAGACATGAGTCACTGGCACCCAGCACCCTGAAATTTTTGTACAAGGTTAATGCTCTGCCACTTGATTCACAGTTCCATTTCCAGGTTTTTGGTACTGTTTATTGGAAATAAGAATCTAAAGGACTTTCTTACCTGGGCTGGCTTCAAACCACGGTCCTCATATTTCAGCCTTTTGTGTTGCTAGGATTACAAGTGTGAGCCACTAGTGCCTAGATTGTAAGAGTACTTTAAGAATCCTCTTCATCTCAGTATTTCGTTTTTAACTGCCTCATTCTTTTAGAACTCAAAAGTCTTGTATTCGCTAGGATTTGACTCACATCACCAGTCTTAATGGTATCATTTTAATATCTTACCCATTTCATCAAATTACTTTTCTGAGCAATTAAAAATTTTAATCTATTATCTGCTGTGTGTGTGTGTGTGTTTTTTTTTTTTTTTTTTTTTGGTTCGGTCGTGGGGCCTGAATTCTGGGCCTGGGCACTGTCCCTCAGCTCTTCAGCTCAAGGCTAGTGCTCTACCACTTGAGCCACAGTGCCACTTCTGGCTTTTTTCTTTTTGCTTATGTGGTGGAGGAATCGAACCCAGGGCCTCAGGCCTGCAAGGCAAGCGCTCTACCACTGAGCCACCTTCCCAGCCCCATGCTGTGGTTTTTTTTTAAGTTACTATTTGCTCCTATAAGAATATATAAGGGGGTAGGGGGAGGATGGGAAGGGATGGGAAGGGGAAACAAAGGAGGAGGCTACAATGCTTGATAAGAAATGTACTCATTATCTTGCCCATGTAATTGTAACCCCTCTGTACAGTATTTTCACAATAATCAAATAAATAGAAAATTTAAAAACAAGAATATATAAGCCCAGGACTGGGAAGGTGGCTCAATGGTAGAGCGCTTGCCTTGCATGCATGAGGCCCTGGGTTCGATTCCTCAGCACCACATAAGCAAAAAGAAAAAAGCTGGAAGTGGTGCTGTGGCTCAAGTGGTAGAGCACTAGCCTTAAGCTGAAGAGCTGAGGGAGAGTGCCCAGGCCCTGAGTTAAGGCCCCATGACTGGACCGCCGCCCGCCCCCCCCCCCCCCCCCCCCCCCCGCCAAAAGAATGTATAAGCCCAGACACCTTACGTGATTGCATGAGTTGGGAGATGGTATTTCTTTTTTGGGGGGGTCCGGTCGTGGGGCCTGAACTCTGGGCCTGGGCGGTGTCCCTCAGCTCTTCAGCTCAAGGCTAGCGCTCTACCGCTTGAGCCACAGTGCCACTTCCAGCTTTTTTCTTTTTTGCTTATGTGGTGCTGAGGAATCAAACCCAGGGCCTCAGGCATGCAAGGCAACGCTCTACCACTGAGCCACCTTCCCAGCCCCATGGGGAGATGGTATTTCTATCGAACAGTTTCCCAGAGGCTGAGCTCAGCCAATCCTTGTCTCCATTTCCTTAACCTATGACTTTAGGGAAAACTATGATCACTTCTGTATTAGCCACAAAGCCCCAATCTAGGAATCTAGGTGTGACTGTACTCTGTTGCAATTGCCCAGACTAGAGGGTGAACAGAGAGGAAGGAAGGGAATACTGAGATGTGGTCATATTGAATGGACTGCATTTTTCCATGAGCTCCAATCCTGCTATAGTTTTTGTGTGGGTGTGGGTTTTTTTTTTTTTTTTTTTTTTTACTTTTTATGGTAGTACTGGGGCATGAATTCATGTCTTAAGCTTGCCAGGCTAGTAAGTCCCTACCAATTGGGCTACCTCCTCTGGCCATATTTGCTTCAGTTGAATTCTCAAACAGGATCTCACACATTTGTGTAGGCAGGCTGGGTTAGTTAGGATTACAGAATGATTCCGTAGGTCCATTTTTTAAGTGAGATAACATCTTTCCAACTTTTTGTTTTGTTTTGTTTTTTGGCTAGGCTTGGCTTATTTTTTGTTCACCCGGGCTAGCCTCAAACCTGGGTCCTCCTGATGTCTGCTTACCAAATAGCTAGGATTGTAGGCATGAACCCCTGTCCAGCTCACAAGTGGAATTAGACAATTGCATGAAATACAAGTCAGAAGGGATGTTCACCTCAGTAGGATAGTGTGTGATTATTATGCACAAGAATGTGGATTCCATCTCCAGCACCAAGAATGTCAGATGGCCATTCAGAGCTTACATTTAGTTGCAGTAAGGAACAAAAAGTGAGACAGGCACTGGTAGCTCACACTTGTAGTCCTAGCTACTCAGGAGGCTGAGATATGAGGTTGTGGTTTGAAGCTAGTGCAGGCTGAAAAGTCTGTGAGACACTTATCTACAATTAACCACCTAAAAAGTCAAAGTGGAGCTGTGGATCAAGTGATAAAGCTCAAGCCTTGAGAAAGAGTCCTAATGAATAGTATCTAGACTCTCAGTTTAAGTCCCAGCATGGACATGTGCACATGCGCACATATACACATACACACACATACACAAATATGAATAGCAGGGGCTGGGAAGGTGGCTCAGTGGTAGAGTGCTTGCCTTGCATGCCTGAGGCCCTGGGTTTGATTCCTCAGCACCACATAAGCAAAAAGAAAAAAGCTGGAAGTGGCGCTGTGGCTCAAGTGGTAGAGTGCTAGCCTTGAGCTGAAGAGCTGAGGGACAGCGCCTAGGACCAGAGTTCAGGCCCCACGACTGGACCCAAAAAAAAAATATGAATAGCAAAATTTAGCACAGAGCAACGCACGTACACACAAAGCAAAAACTGAAGGGAAAGGATTAAATATATATACACACACACACACACACACACACACACACACACACACACACACACACACACACACACACACACACACATATACATTAAAATTATCGGCTGGGAAGGTGGCTCAGTGGTAGAGTGCTTGCCTTGCATGCATGAGGCCCTGGGTTCGATTCCTCAGCACCACATAAGCAAAAAGAAAAAAGCCAGAAGTGGTGCTGTGGCTCAAGCAGTAGAGCGCTCGCCTTGAGCTGAAGAGCTGAGAGACAGCGCCTAGGCCCAGAGTACAGGTCCACAACCGGCAAAATAAATAAATAAATAAAATTAATTAATTAATTAAAATTATCTTTGAAGAACTTTGAATTTGTGTTTCATAGGTATAATCCTAGCTGCTGAAGGTGCTGAGATTTGAGAATCCTTGTTTGAAGCCTGCCCAGGCAATAAAGTTCGTGAGATACTTATCCCCAATTAAGCAGCAAAATGCTAGAAGTAGAGCTGTGAAACTGGTTCAAGTGAAAAAAACATAAAGGAAACATGTAGGCCCTGAGTTCAAGCCCTACTAATGGTAGAAAATTATCTGGAGTGGACAGATGTATGGCTCATACATATCCCAGCTCCTCAGAAGGAAGAGATTAGGAGTTTCAGTGTTAAAGGCCAGTCCAGGCAAAAAGTTTGCAAGATGTTCCTATTGACAAATAAGCCTGACACTGTGGGATAGACCTTTCAACCCAGGAGTGTGAGTGGCCCAAATGTGCAGGTAGTGATTTAGGCCATCCTGAACACACATACACATCAAAGAAGCTTTTCCCCCCCATCAGTTGTGGGCCTAGAACTCATGGCCTAGGCACTGTCTCTGAGCCTCTGCGTGCTTAAGGCTAGCATTCTACCACTTGATCCACAGTACTACTTCTGGTTTTCTGGTCTTTAATTGGAGATCCGCGTCCCATGGGGACTTTTCTGTCTGGGCTGGCCTCAAACCACGATCCTCAGATCTCAGTCTCCTGAGTAGTTAGGATTACCTGGCTAAAAGAAACTTTTTTAAATTAAAAAATTATCTGAGAGGCTAGAGTTGGAGCTCCGTGGTGGAATGCTCACCAATTGTGTGACAAGCCCTGTATTCAATCCCCATCTCAAATTAAAAAAATAACAAATAAAAACTGGGATGGTTAATGGCACTTAAATTTGTGGAAAGTCTCATAAATATCTCAATTTTAGACTAATAACTTTTCCACCTATTAGGGTGGCAAAAATCCATGTTTTGTAACTCAGGCTTCTTACCTTAGCTTCTCTTTACTCTTGCTTGGATCTGCCAGGTTCATACCTACTTCAGGACCTTTGCACTTGCTGCTTCCTGTGCCTGGCACATTCTTTGCCTACATAATCATGAAGCATGATTCTTCTGGGCATCATAAGAGCCTTCATTACTGAGGTCCTCCTTAACAAGTCCTTTCACCCTCTCCCATATTCACACTCACTCATTGACTTCAGTGTTCATCTCTACCTGCGATGGCATTTCGCTTCTCTCTGCTAAATCAGAGGCCAGTCAGCTTTTCCTGCAAAGAGCCAGAGAGTAAATAGCTCAGACTTTGCTGACCACATGTCTGAATGGCAACTCCTCAGCTCCAGTGTCATGAAGAGTATATGAATGAACAAGTTTAGCTGAGTTCCACAAAACATCATTTATGCACGTGTCATTTTCCTACAATTTCAAGTATCACAAAAATATTTTTTTCTTTTTGAGCATTCAAAATAATGTTCTTAGATCAAGGGTCACAGAATAATAAGTGACTGACTGAATTTAGTATGTGGAGGCACCATTTTCTGCTCCTTCCTCCCTTTTTCTCTCCCTCCCTCTTCGTCCCTTTACTTTTGTTTTCTTTCCTTATTGCTTGCTTTTTCTTTTTTGCTTTCTCTTTCTCTCCCTCACTACCTCCCCTCTTCCTTCTTTCCATTCTTTCTTCTTTGTTACTCTCTCCTTCTTTCCCTCTCTCTTCTTTTCTGTCTTCCTTCCTTTCTTCCCTTCCTCCCTTCCTCCCTCTGCCCTCCTTCTGTCCTTTCTTCCTCCCTCGCTCCTTCCCTTTCTCCCTCCTTTCTTTTCCCTTTTTCTTTCTTTCTCTCTCTTACTTCCCTCCTTCCTTCCTTCCCTCCCTTCCTTCCCTCTCTTCCTTCCCTCCCTTCCTTCCTTCCCTCCCTCCCCCTTTCTCTCTCTCTCTTTCTTTCTTTCTTTCTTTCTTTCTTTCTTTCTTTGTTCCTTCCATCCCTCCCTCCCTCCCTCCCTCTCTCCCTCCCTCCCTCCCTTCTTCCTTCCTTCCTTCCTTCCTTCCTTCCTCTCTCTCTCTCTCTCTCTCTCTCTCTCTCTCTCTCTCTCTCTCTCTCTCTCTCTCTCTCTCTCTCTCTTCTTTTCTTTCTTTGTAATGGGGTTTGCACTTAGGGCTTGGGTATTATCCCTTAGCTTTGTCCCTCAAGTTAAAACTTGAGCCACACCCCCATTTCTGGATTCTTGGTGGTAAACTAAAGATAACATTCTCAGGTTGGGAAGATAGCTCAGTGGTAGAGTGCTTGCCTTGCAGGCATGAGGCCCTGGGTTCAATTCCTCAGTGGTGCTGTGGCTCAAATGGTACAGCGCTAGCCTTGAGCTGAAGAGCTGAAGGACAGCGCCCAGGACCAGAGTTCAGGTCCCACAACTGACCAAAGAAAAAAGATAACATTCTCAAGATTTCCTGCCCAGGCTCACTTTGAACTGCGATTCATAGAACTCAACCTTTTGAATAGCTAGGATTACAGATGTGAGCTACTCTACTGGTACCTCGCTTCTCAGCTTCATTTGGTGATCTATCCATCCCATCATCTAGAACATTTGCTTCTTAGTCTCCAGCCTGCCACTTTGAAGGTTCCCAATACCTGTACCAATTTACAGAAGGAAGAATAAAGTAGTGAGTGCAGCTCTACTAAGGGCATTCATTTACCCCTAATTATCCTAGGTAGGTTCCAAGAGGACTTCAACAAAGATCATAACAAGTAGACCAGAGTGAACAAATGCATCTTTATTTTTTCTCTTTATCCAAGGGTAAACCTGACCAACTATTTGGGCCAGGAAGAGGAGAAAGGACTGGGCTGGATGAGAATCCCTGAAAACCTAGCCTCCCCCCCTACTTCACTTGAAAGTTGAGGTTGGGATTGGGAGTAGGGCCACCACTGTGTAGCCTCTGTTCTCTCTCACTGTGGATACCCTTTGTTATTGGAGACAAACCACCTTCACCTCCCAGCAAAGATGGATTTATAATAGACTGACTCCCTCTACAGATATGCTCATGTTGACAAGCATAGAGAGGGTTAAGGGAATCCATGTCATTGTTCAAATATGTGCCTTTAGTCTCTAGAGCAGTTGGCACACATAAAGCCCTGATTGCTGGCAATGAAGTGGATGCTGATGGCACCAAGACACAGGGCCTGTAGGTAAGAGGGAGAAAGATGAGGCTGTCAGGCACTCCTCACAAAAGTTACCCATGAGAAGCTCTCAACTCCCCACCCCTCAAAGAGTGTACCATTCATTCCTGACTCTCCTCTGATTGCTCTGTTTAATTGTATTGGGTTTTGAGGTCAAGGCCACACATTTGCTAGGAAGGTACTCTACCACCTTTGCCAGGCCCTTCCCTTATCCCTTTTGGATTTTAGTGATGTTTCAGATAGTATTTTACAAGTTTGATCTAGACAAGTTTAGACTAAGATCTTTCTACCTACACCTTACATATTGCTGGAGATTATAGGTGTGAACATTGCACCTGGCCCTCCCTCTCCTTAACACCTTCCTCAATCCTCCTCTTTCAGAGTGTTCCCACAGGTCTTCTCAATAGTTCTTCATCTATTTGAAGAATTCCCCCTTCTATGTACCCCTGTCCCCCTTTGCAGTGCTAGAGATGAAACCCAAGTAATCATGCATGCTAGAAAGGCATGCTGCCACTGAGACCAATTCCAAGCCCACCTGACTTTTCCAGTGTCCCCAGTCTTCCTAGATTCTGCTGGTGCTCTCTCTCTCTCTCTCTCTCTCTCTCTCTCTCTCTCTCTCTCTCTCTCTCTCTCTCTCTCTCTCTCTCTCTCTCTCTCTCTCTCTCTCTCTCGATCTCTTCTTAAGACAATTAATTACATTCATTCTTAAAAAAAAATCACCCACCCTCATTCTTGGCTTTGCCTTTCCTTAGCACCTAACCCTATCCTGAGAATGTTCCAGAAATGTCCATGCATCTGGGCAAGCATTCCCTTTAAATGTTGCCTCATTCCCCAGCATTTGTCCATGTAATCCTCACCTAGATTTGGGGCCAGGAAAAAAGGGGCTCCGCCACAGAAAGTAAAATACCACCTTAGAAGATGCTGGAACAGATGCAGATGAGGCTGAGGGCTCAGGTGGAGCCTAGAGATAAGAAAGGACAAGAATCAAGCTAAGTTTGGGTACAAGGCCACCTCAATGAGGTCAGGCTGCAAACTGGGGTGGGAGATACTGACCGATAACCCCAAAGATATCATGGGTGGATGGTATAAGATGACATCAATAATGACTAAAGCCAGCATGATCAGAGATACAGTTAACAGAAGGTGTAGTTTGAAACGAGCAGGTGCTACGGGATTCGGCGCATCTGTGGTAAGGCAAAGGCAGGTAAGGAGTGAGGACTTATGTGCTACCCCTCTTGAAGGTGAGCAGGTCTTCTTTTAGACAATTTGTACCAATACTGGCGCTTAAACTCAGGGCCTGGGTGCTGTCCTTTGGCTTAATGTCTCAAGGCTGATGCTCTACCACTTGAACAAAAGCTACACTTCCAGATTTTTGGTGGTTACTTAGATTTAAAAGGCTTATACTTTCCTGTCTGGGCTGGCTTTCAATTATGATCCTCAGATTTCAGTAACAAGTATTATAGGCTACCAGCACCCTGCTCTGAGGTTAGGTCATTACATTAACTCCACTCTGTCTGAAACCCTGCTTTCTTCTCTGAAGACTGTGGCCCCACTTTATCATCTAAATGAGCTTTCTGCCTCCACCCTCTGACAAACACTATTCCATCTGTCTACCCCTCCATTAATATATGAAATCCTTTCTTCTCTCATTGTCCACCTCTCAGATGAACACCTGTCTTTTCTACTTTATTTGACTAGCTCTACTTTCCTCCTGTCAAAACTATCCCCACCTCCTTATCTGAACATTGTCCTTCCTATGCCTCCCTAGTTCGACTTCCATCCTTTTTTCTGTATCTCTTGCTTCTTTGTTTTTCCTTTATCATTGGAGACCAAATCCTGAGCTGTGCACAAGCTAGGCAAGTATTCTACACTAAACTATGCATTTCCAGTCCTGAAGAGTTTTTTCTTCTTTTTTTTGATTAGGAAAGCAAGGATATTTTCAGTGTGTGCCATTGTTGGAGCTTAAATTAAACTCCTGTGTATTGTCCCCTAGCTTTTTTGTTCAAATCTGATGTTCTATCACTTGAGCCACAGCTCCACTTTCAGCTTTTGTGTTTGTGTTTATTGGAGATAAGAGTCTCATGGACTTCCCTACCTAGAATGGCTTCGAATTGTGATACTCAGATTTCAAATCTCTTGAGTAGCTAAGATTATAGACATGAGCCACTGGTTCACAGCAGGAAACCAAAGATATTTCTTAAAAATTATCTAAAACACAAACTGCAATTATAGCAAAGAAGATGAGGTCTGGGAAGGTGGCTCAGTGGTAGAGCGCTTGCCTTGCATGCATGAGGCCCTGGGTTCGATTCCTCAGCACCACATAAGCAAAAGAAAAAAGCTGGAAGTGGTGCTGTGGCTCAAGTGGTAGAGCGCTAGCCTTGAGCTGAAGAGCTGAGGGACAGCGCCCAGGCCCAGAGTTCCGGCCCCACGACCAGACCCCCCCCTCCTCAAAAAAAAAAGTAAAGAAGATGAGAACTGGGGGCCAATTCTAGTTACTCAGGAGGCTGATATCTGAGAATCACAGTTTGAAGCTAGCCTAGGAAGGAAAGTCCATAAGACTCATCTCCAATTAACCAAAAACAGGCCAGAAATAGAGCTGTGTGTCAACTGATAAGACTGCCAACTTTGAGCACAAAAGCTCAGGGACACTGCCCAGGCCTTGAGTTTGAGCTGCAGGACTGGTGCGCACGCGCGTGCACGCCCACACACACACACACACACACACACACACACACACACACACACACACAAGCATACATACATATTATTTTTCACAAAATACTAAAACTATAGTATTGAGAATTTAATCTCATTTAAGAAAGTTAATGTGGTTAAAGGTTGCTTTTTGTGCATTTCTGTGAAATTATATAAAAGAATTTATTGTGTATCTCCTATGGAAACATTTTCTCTATTTTTCTATTATACAAAGGTATCTCTGTGTACTTTATCATATTCTCTATCACTTTCTTTTCCCCTTCTCCCTTTAAACCAATTTTAGCAGGTTGTATTATTCTATTTTCATCCATATATACATATACATGTATATATATATATATGTATATATGTATATATAGTACTTCAACCATAAGCACCCCTCCTCCAAACTCTATCATCATCAGCCCTTCAATTTTTTAAATAGGCTCTGTGGAGACCAGCCTGGCCTCAAACTCAAGCTCCTCTTGCTTCAGCCTTGTAAATGCTAGGATTAGAGACATACACTATCACATCCAGTTTCATCTCATTTAATTTTTTCATTCTATCTGGGCTTCTATCCTCTGACCAACCATTTCTTCCTTTCCTTTATGTCTAGCCATCCATCTGTGCTTTTCTCCTCCTACTGACTAGCTCTGTTCCTTGCTATGTCTCTCTGCCTTGCCATCTATATCCCTTCTGACAGACCACTGTTTTTTGCTTCTCTGTCCATCAGAGAACTTTGCCTTCCTGAGTATCCATTCCTGCTTCCTCCTTCCATCCAGCATCTCAGAGCTCAATCCATCATCCAAGCAACCAAACCCAGGCCCTGTATTCATCCACCCCAGCACCCTGCTCCCTGGGCCTCTTTGCCCCACACACTGGGAACAGCACGATTGGCACAATCAGAGTCACTGCGAGCAGCACGGCCAGGCGCACACAGAGGCTGAGCAGGTCCTGCTGGTTGTACATGAACAGCGTCTCCTCCTCCATTTTGCCTGGGACATGAGAGAAGAGACATAAGATGCAAGACGTGACAGGAATATGAGGATTGACATCCGCAAACACCACACTCACAGTGTCAGAAATCTACACAAGTGAGACCCATGCATCCTCCCCTTGGAAACTGATGGGTCCAAGGTCTGGGAGAGAAGGAGCTCAGAGGTTCTTATCCCAGCGCCCAGCCCTGTAAACTGATGGGCCCAAGGTTTGGAGAGAAGGAGCACAGAGGTTCTTGTCCCAGCCCCCAGCCCTGGTCCTATCTGTACTCATTGGAGAAGATGAGTTATCTAAAGGAAGCCATGAATCTCTAAATGAAGAACATGGCACCGATGGACACATTGGCCATAGCTTTCAGTGTGTGCTAGGAGAAACTAAGGTATATATGCTATGGAACTCTCATGCTGAGAGCCCTGAACTTGACCAGGGCCCTCAATCCCAGTTCCAACCTCCAGAGTCCTCTTCTACCAGACTAACATTCAGTTGGTAGACACTGGCATGCTGTGTGACTAGCCAAACCTTCCTTCTCTACCCTCCAATCACTCCTTCTGCCCATCTCTCACTTGTTCTTCCCACTCATGCCTCTTCCTTCCATCTGACTACTTATTCTGTCCTATCACCCATATATTCTCCCATTGCTTTAATCTCTTCTTTCCCTTTCCTGTTCACATATCCCTCCTCAGCCATCTGACTACATCTGCTCCCCAGCCCTGTCCATGCCAACACACCTCTAGCTGACCCTCTGATCTCTGCCATTCTCACAGCTACTGGGGATTAAAATAGTAGGCAAACTCACTCAGCAATCATGGCTGCACTCCAACCCTTGAGCACACCTGACTTCCTGAAACCCTTCCCTTGTCACAATCTCGCCTGAAGCTAAAGTTCCAAGGCTGCTATGGAGACCATCATATACAACAAGCACCCTTCCCCCTTCCAGTTGGCCCATTACACAAGCCCTCCTGGCTGCCCATTCACTGGCAGAGTTCCATAAAAATGGGCAGGACCTCAAGGTGGCACACAAAGCCAAAGCCATAAAGGGCACTGTGTAAGGCACTTGTACAGGAACAGAGAGTCCATGGGTGAGGGTATGGGAGGATTAAAGGACCTCTTTCTCTCTCCTTCAGCCCCGCTGTCACCCTCCCTGTCAGACATACATCAAACCCGGAGGTCCACCATGAGGCTCTGCCCAAAGTAATGCAAAAACACCATTTTCCTGATGCATTATTCAAGCATTCAAGCATTCAATGCATTATTCAACACCCACACAAAAAAGAATTTGATATCTGTAGTCACATCCAGATAATTCATAACCAAACCAATTATTTATCAGGATACACATAGATAATAAAAAACAAGTTTGCAGTTACAACTATCAGACCACAAACTAACTTCCCTGAAGTCAGACTGAGAAAAACAGACATGCACATTCTCAACATTCAAAGTCCAGGCATCAAACATGCAGAGCTAGGTGTCTAAACAGACAGAGGAGATGGGAATGGCATTCATGCCTGTAGTACCAGCATTCTCTACCCCACACTGGGAGGCTGAAATGTAAGGATAAGGAAAGAATTGTGAATCCCAAGGAAACCCGGCCACAGTATAGCCGTGTCCACATTTCCACTCAAGTAGCACCCACCTCTTCCTGAAGGGCGGCCAGGCAGTCAGGGCATGCTTACCATTGCCCACATCATCTCCTTTCTGGTATCCTTTCCCGTTAGTGGCTTTGACAGCCCACAATTGTCTCTGGATCTCTCACTTTTCTTCCTTCTCCATTTCTTCCTGTCTATCCTCCCATGTCCTATTGTCAGCAGGACCCCTTGCCTGTACCTCTCTGCACTCTCCCCCAAATCCCATACCTTGGGAAGATGATATCACATTCAGACCTGCAATTGGGAGCAGAAACAGGACCACATTCAACTCTCCCTCCCCCACCATGCACATTTGTCCTTAATGTCCTTGGAGTCACAATAAGGTTCTTATTTATCCAACACGGGGGTTTGAACTCTGGGTCTGAGCCAGACAATGTCCCTTAGCTTTTTCACTTACAGCTGGCACTCTCCACTTGGGCCACACCTCCATTTTTAGATTTGTGTGGATTAATTGAAGATAAGAGTCTCATGGACTTCCCTGCCTGGGCTGGCTTTAAACCACAATCCTCTGATGTCAGCCTCCTTAGGGGCTAAAATTACAGGCATGAGCCACTGGTGCTCAGTTTACAGTGGTTTCTATATCCAGCCTTCCATCTCTATGCCAACTGTAAAAACTCTGGGAAGATGCCCACCACACCTGGGCCCCATCACTTTTCTATAGAAAAATGTTGAGGGGACTGTGGTCACCTTCCAAGGCTGAGTGTGAGGTAGATGTGCAAGGTCAAGATAGCTTCAGTGCTGTCTGCATCCTGGGCCAGTGTTTCATGTCTATTGGTAGCTTCTCTTCTAGTTCTAGGAATTGGACCCAGGACCTCATGCATGCCAAGCATGCAGTCTACCATGAGCTACTCCTCAGTCCACCCTTGGTGGCTGTGTGTGTGTGTGTGTGTGTGTGTGTGTGTGTGTGTGTGCCGGTTTTAGAGGTTGCACTTAGGACCTGGGTGCTGTCTCTTAGTTTTTTCACTCAAGGCTGGAATTCTACCAATTGATCCATAGCTCTACTTCAAGCTTTTTTGGGGGGTGGTTAATTGGGAAAAAAGAATCTGAAGGACTTTCCTGCCTGGGGTGGCTTCTTGATCCTCAGATCTCAGCCTCCTGAGTGGCTAGGATTATAGGTATGAGCCTCTGATTCCCAGTCATTGGTTGGTTTTAAATGTTCTCCAAAATGCAATCATTTGTTTCAAAATACTTAAAACATCCAGTACTAGAATACCACCTCTATATATGGGTGGTTATTTGTCTATCTTACCTTGCTGTGTGTCTCTTCACACCTAGGACAGTGCTCAACACACAACACTAATTCATTAGCTTCTTTAAAATAAGGAATGATTCCTTTGATGCAGCATTTTTAAGTCCTTTCCCTAAAATCCCCACTCACACACTTGCATAGGTCCATGTACCCAAGAATGAAAGGAGTGAACAATGGAAAAATTTTCAAATGTTTATTAATTGCTAAAGTAAATAAAGGAGTGTGGAACATGTACCAAACAGGAAACAGAGACTAGTCCAAATACATTTGTAGTGGAGAGGGCAGGTAATCGATGCTCATAGTGGTGCTGCATGTATGTAAATTCAGATAAAAATCTGGAATAAAGCACCTAGAACTACCCTCAGTAGTCACATCTGGGGTAAGCAGGGGTAGTGCTACTATATTCAGAGAATGACCAATAAAACTTATTTCTTATGGTAAATGCATAAATACACAGAAATATTCATCAAGTGTATCTTGCTTTAACAGTCTCTGCCACACAGAAAGAATGCAGCACACATAGTAAGTGCCAAGCTAACAGAGTAAGCACGATGGTAATGGAGTGTTTGGCACAAACAAGGAAATTGCCAACGTTATTTGTTACACAATAATAATGCAGCTAACAGAATTGGGGGCACACAATAAAAACAATCATGTTTAACTTTTACAGCGG
>NW_027204492.1:85556561-85599061 GCF_024711535.1 Dipodomys merriami
TGTCTCTTTGAAATTGAGAGTGTACTATCCAGAAGATTGGGGAAAGAAAACCATGCAAGGTCTGTGAGAAGAAGTGCTTCTAGAAGGGGGCGGGGGAGTCACAAATAAACTTATGGACTGCTATGGGGACAAGTAAATGTAAAAGTGAAGAAAGGGAGTTAGGCCCTGCTGGGAAGGTGAGGGAAGGGACAGAAATTAGCCACATGAATTGATATAGGCAGCAAAGGAAGTGGTACCAGATAGGGCATACCACTCTATGCTAGTATGAACACAATGTGGAATTAGGCAAGGTGGTACCATTTCAATTCAGTTTAATCACTGTGTCTCACAGTCAATAATCCTAAGCCTCCTTTCATTCAGCTTCCTCATTCATAGAATAGAGAACACATGTAAATCAAGTTAATGGCTAAACTTTGGTGACTCATGCCTATAATCCTAGCTACTAAGGAGGCTAATATCTGAGGATCTAGGTTCAAAACCAGCTCAGACAGAAAGTCTGTGAGGCTGTCATCCCCAATTAACCAGCAAAACGTTAGAAGTGGAAGTATGGCTCACTCAAGTAGTAGAGCACCAGCCTTGAGCAGAAAGGCCAAATAAGAGTATGAGGCCCTGAGTTCAAGCGCAGTACTGGCTCAAAAAACAAAAACAAAACAAGTTAAAGGAACATACTTTTGAATTTTTAAGTACTGTTTATACTTATAATTCCCTTCTGTGTGTGTGTGTGTGTGTGTGTGTGTGTGTCAGTCGTGGTGCCTGAACTCTGGGCCTGGGCGCTGTCCCTCAGTTCTTCAGCTCAAGGCTAGTACTCTACCACTTTGAGCCAAATGCCACTTCTCGTTTTTAAGTGGTTAATTGGAGATAAGAGTCTCACAGGGACTTTTCTGCCCAGTCTGGCTTTCAACTGTGATGCTCAGATCTCAGCCTCCTGAGTAGTTAGGATTATAGGCATGAGTCAATGAAGTGTGGCCAGCTAGGTTTTCTTAAGGAGTAAATAAATTAATCCATATGAGTTGCTTACGATAATATGTGGCATTAGTTTTGGGGGAAAAAAGTATTAACAGCCAGGTGCAGGTGGCTCTTACCTGTAATCCTAGGTACTCAGGAGGCTGAGGATCTCGGTTTGAAGCCAGCCCAGGCAGGAAAGTCTGTGAGACTCTTACATCAAATTAACCACCAGAAAACCAGAAGTGGCACTGTGGTTCAAAGTGGTAGAGTGCTAGCCTTGAGCACAAAAGAGCTCAGGCATAGTGCCCAGGCCTCACGTTCAAGTCCCATGACTGACAACAACAACAAAAGTTTTAGCTATCTTGATTTTAAGTATAAAGTATTAAGTTATAATATATTGGACATTGTGATAAAGAGATGAGGATGGATTGGATGTAAAATAAGTGCTTGAGCTTTTATTTAACATTTGCAAGATAATTAAAAAAGAAAAAGAAAACAAAGACAAGAAAAGGGAGGCACTGAGGCTAGTACATTTTTTGGTAACTCTTCTACTCTTAGTAATATTGACATCTATGAAAGGACATAGGTGCTTTGGTCCTCTAGATTTAGGAGATACTCACCTTTGGACGTTTTGTCAGTTGCTTGCCAGAATGTTTCTCTGAAAGAGAGTGAAAAAAATCACAATTTTTGTCCTTTTTGGTAAAAATTCCCCATGTTGGAGCAAAAGATTGCAATCATATCATTGTGGAGGAGCTGTATTAAGTTGGCTTCTTTTTAAAAAATATTTTAACTGAGGACTGAATTCAGGGCCTCGTGCTTACTAAACAAGTGCTTGTTTAGACCACTCCCCATGTCCTTTTGGCTTCTGAAGTGTTTTTCAGATAGCTGTCTGTCCTCACACTTTATTCCTCCTATCTCTACTTCCTAAATAGCTGATGTCATAGGTGTGCTATATCATTCCCAGCATTGCAGGGGAGGGGGACGATGGTTATCACTCTCCCCCTTGAGTCATACCTCCTCCTGGCTTTTTGCTGGTTAATTGCAGATGAAGTCTTGTGGGCTTTTCTGCCCTGGATAACTTAAAATTGAGAGCCGTAGGTCTTAACCTCCAGAGTAGCCAGGATTACAGGTGTAAGCCATGGGCACCCAGTATGGAATCAGGTTTGATTGAGGATGAGATGATATTTGGCTTTGGTAAAATATAGGGAAATACCTATCGTCATTTGTCATTTGCTAATCACTTTCTTATGCACTGAGTTTTGGTAGATTTATCCTTTAAATAAATTTCCTAATTGTTCTTTGACTTAATAACAGTGTTAACAAAAGAAACATTTCCCTAAAAAAGAAAAGAAACATTCAGCCAGATTATAGATGGCTCACAGCTGTAATCCTAGCTACTCTGGAGGCTGAGATCTGAGGACCAAGGTTTGAAGCTGGCCCCAGCAGGAAAGTCCATGAGGCACTTCTCCGCAATAGACCACCAAAAAAGCCAGGAGTGGAGCGATGGCTCAAGTGGTAGAGCACTGGTCTTGAGTATAAAGAAGCTCAGGGACAGAGCCCAGGCCCTGAGTTCGAGCCCCAGGACTGACACAGAAAAAAAAAAGAAGAAGAAATATTTAGTTGGGCGCTGGTGACTCATGCCTGTAATCCTAGCTACTTGGGAGAGTGAAATTGAGAGGATTGAAATTCAAGTCAGATCAGACAGAAAATATGGGGGGGGGGAGGATGCCTTCTCTCCTAACCAAGAGCTAGGTTCAGTGGTGTACTCCTGTTATCCTAACTGGGAAATCTAGCATAGGTAGATTGAACCCACCCAGGCCACATACCTGGAAAGGAAGTAAGATCCCATCTCAAAAATAAATGACAACTAAAAATCAACCAAAAAACAGGTCCAGAGTTATGTCTCAGTGGTAAGAGCACCTGCCTAGCAAGTTTCAGGCTTAGTCTAAACATCAGTATTACTACCAACCCCACCTCTAAAGACAAACAATCTCCCCCAAAACACCCACAACAGTTAAAATGTACAGATAATTATGGGAAATTATATCTTGCTTTGTATGCATGAGGCCCTGGGTTTGATTCCTCAGCACCACATAAGCAGAAAAAGCCAGAAGTGGAGCTGTGGCTCAAGTGGTAGAGCTCTAGCCTTGAGCTGAAGAGCTGAGGGACAGCGCCCAGGCCCAGAGTTCAGGCCCCACAACCGACAAAATAAAAATGATTTCATCAGTCAAAATATTAAAAACAGAGCTAGACATAGTGGCCTATGCCTATAAAGCTAGGAGAATTGAGATTCAGGGTCAGCTTGAGCAAAACACCTTGTTTTTGTTGGTCGTGGGGCCTGAACTCTGGGCCTGGGTGCTGTCCCTCAGCTCTTCAGCTCAAGGCTGGCACTCTGCCACTTGAGCCACAGTGCTATTTCCAGCTTTTTCTGCTTATGTGGTGCTGAGGAATCAAACCCAGGGCCTCATGCATGCAAGACAAGCGCTCTACCACTGAGCCACCTTCCCAGCCCCCGAGCAAAACAATTTAATGAAACCCTATCACCTCAATTAAAAAAAAAAAGCTGGACACAGTAACATGCGCCAGTAACTTCAGCAATTTTAAGAAGCAGAAGTAGGGGAATTTTGGAGCAAAAACGTATGAGACAGATGCTCAGTGTCCATGGCTCACACCTGTAACCCTAGCTCTTCAGTGCCAGCCTGGGGAAAAAACTCTGTGAGACACATACATCTAATTAACAACAACAAACCAGAAGTGGAGCAGTGGCTCAATTGGTAGAGTGCCAGTTTTGAAAAAAAAGAAAGAAAGAAAGAAAAAAAAAGCCAGGGGCTGGGAAGATGGCTCAGTGGTAGAAAGCTTGCCTTGCATGACTGAGGCCCTGAGTTCGATTTCTCAGCACCACATAAGCAAAATGAAAAAAGCCGGAAGTGGCGCTGTGGCTCAAGTGGTAGAGCGCTAGCCTTAAGCTGAAGAGCTGAGGGACAGTGCCCAGGCCCAGAGTTCAGGCCCCACAACCGGACCCCTCCCCCCCCCCACAAAAAAGCTAAAGGACAGCTCTCAGACCCTGAGTTCAAGCCCCAGTACTGGAACAAAAAGAAAAACCAAATATGAGACCCTTTCTAAAAATAAACTAAAAAAGCCGGTATCACTAGCTCACACCCTATAATCCTAGCTCCTTAGGAGGTTGAGATTTGAGGGTCCAGGTTCAAAGCCAGTCCAAGCAGGAAAGTCCATGAAACTCTTATCTCCAGTTAATCAAAGAAAAAGCTGGAAGTAGCACTGTGGCTTAAGTGGTGGTTGCTAGCCTTGAGCCAAAATGAGCTTAGGGACAGTGACCAGGCCCAGAGTTCAAACCCCAACACTGGCAAAATGCATACATACATGCATGCACATATACATACATACATATTACATATATAAATGTAAAATGGGCTGGAGGTGTGCCTCAACTTGTAGATTGCCTGCCTAGCAAGCATGAAGGCTTTACATTCAAATTTTAGTATCATCAAAAAAAATTTTAAGGACTGGGAAGGTGGCCCCGTGGTAAGAGTGCTTGCCTTGCATGCATGAGGCCCTGGGTTCGAATCCTCAGCACCACATAAGCAGAAAATGCCAGAAGTGGCGCTGTGGCTCAAGTGGTAGAGTGCCAGCCTTGAGCTGAAGAGCTGAGGGACAGCGCCCAGGCCCAGAGTTCAGGCCCCACGACCAAAAAAAATTTTTAATTGCCAGGCACTGGTGGCTCACACCTATAATCCTAGCTACTAAGGAGGCTGAGATCTGAGGATCAGGGTTCAAAGCCAGCCCAGCAGGAAAGTCCATGAGACTCTTATCTCCAATAAACCAATAGAAAACTAGAAGTGGCGCTGTGCCTCGAGTTAAGCTAAAGAGCTGAGGGACAGCGCCCACGCCCAGAGTTCAAGCCCCACAACTAAAAACAACAAAAAGCCATCTACTTTCTCTGCCCTCCATTTTTTTGTACTTTATCCCCTCTCCTGAATTTGATGGTTTTGTTCTCACTCAGCTTTTTATGCATTTACTTATTTGTTTTTATGCTGGTACTAGGGCTTAAATTCAGGGCCTGAGCACTGTCCCTTAACTTTCCCCTTCAAGGATAACACTCTACCACTTGAGTCACAGCTCTACTTATGGTATTTTGCTGGTTAGAGAGAAGACTTTCATGGATTTTCCTGCCCGGGCTGGCTCTAAAACAGAATTCTCAGGTGTCTGGCTCCTGAGTAGATATGAGTACAGATGCTAGCCAATAGTACCTGGCTTATTTATGCATTTACTTTTCCACCATACTATATATTCTCATTTTCCATTTATCAACTCTTTTTCACTTAGTTTGGGATATGAGGGAGAGAGGAGGTACTTGGGACCATTGACCAGGCAGCTGAAGCTAAATAAGCAGTTTGACTCAATAAGAACCTTTACAGTCCTCCTGTCCACTCACCCATGTTATCGTGGCTGCAGCCTTCGTCAGAATCAGTACCCAGGGATTCCTCCGCCATCTCTTTGGGTTCCATGAAAGGTGGAAGGGTGGCACTGAAACCTAGAAAGAAGTAATTATGTGGGCTGGGAAGGTGGCTCAGTGGTAGAGTGTTTGCCTTGCATTCATGAGGCCCTGGGTACGATTCCTCAGCACCACATAAGCAGAAAAAGCCCGAAGTGGCGCTGTGGCTCAAGTAGCAGAGTGCTAGCCTTGAGCTGAAGAGCTGAGGGACAGCGCCTAGGCCCAGAGTTTAGGCCCCACAACTGACAAAAAAGTAATCGTGTTCATTGATACAGACAATCTGAGAGGAACAATGAAGAATTGGTGCTGACATGCTTCATGGACAGATATTCTCATCAGAACAAAGGCCAGCAGGAGGGAAATATGTAGACCACAGGTCTGAGTCCTATAGTGGCCAGTTCTTGTCCTCAGTTTTGCATATAATATAAAAGAGCAGGGTGCATTTCTCCCTGCACAAGAGCAAAAACCCTCATTATGTGTGGGTGAGTGGGAATTTGCTACAGTTGAAGAGGCCATGCATGGAACTTATATAAGAGGTTGTTCATAATTTCCAAGCTTGTCTATACCCAGAACTACTTGTTACCTAGGCTAGACATGGTGGTGTAGTTTCTTTTCATGTAGACATAGGAGATTTTCTGCGAATAGCTCAGCTTTTCCCACTCATCCTTGGAGAAATATTTGGAAATATCCTCGAAGGCCTAGAAAAGAAGGCAAAGTTAATTGTAGTAGCTACTTAGCTAGACCTACATGTCGCTCATCCCAGTTACTTTTTCTGCTACATGAGGGAAATGGGGATGATCCTTTTGGGATAATTATGATGGTCAAGAGGGAAAAGGTGACTTTGCCCAGTCTCTACCATGCTTAGAGCAGGGTGTGCCACTAGCTTGCTCTCCTGTCACCTTTTAGAATTTTCTGAGACTCTGGCTATATCAGCTGGAACATGTTAGGTCTCATCAGAATAGACTAGAAGTCACTGAGTATGGTACAATGTCACAGACCTGCTGTCACCAGTGGAGCTGGCTGGAGAGTGAGTTTGGAAATGTGCTAAGGCTCTGCAGCTACTCCTGAAACCTCATTCCTTATCCCCCAGTGCCTCCACTCTTATCTTCTAAGAAACCTATTTGTTATGCCCTGCCCCCGACCACTCCTCTGCATCCCCACAGATCATATCACCTGGTATTTCTCTGGTGAGTTCTGACTATCTTCCCTGGGGATTTTTGAAAAGGAGCCGTCACTGTTCATGGCACTGGAAATAGTATGGCCTCAAAGGTACACAAACTGATTCACAACAGCCACACAGCTGAAGGTCCTGAGAAGAGAGGAGAGGGGATAAATCATGGAAGATCAGCAACACTCAACCAGTCACCTGGAATTTGGTTCTACTTTTCTCTATCCTGGTATCTGTTTGTCTCTGAGAAAGTACACTCTCGTGCATACACACGTGCATGCTGTGGCTGAAGTGGTATGGTGCTAGCCTGAGCACACGGAGGCTCAGGGATAGCACCCAGGCCCTGAGTTCAAGCCCCAACACTGGAAAAAAGAGTTGATTTCATATTAGATAAAAGTTGAATAGTGGTTAGTAGAGACTGGAAAGAGGGAAAAGGCCAATAACAAATATAATTGGAGCAGTGGACTAATTTCCAGTTTCTACAGAACAGTAAGGTGACTACAGTTTTCAATCACCAATTATGAATTTTATAAAGAAATAGAAGCTGAGGTTATCCACACATATATTCCCAGCACAGCACTAAGGATGATAAAGAAGATGGATCAAAATTTCCAGGTCACCCTGCACTTATATAGTGATGGTATCTCTAGACACTGTTGAAAATGAATTGTACAACTTGTGGGTGGGAACTAGAGGGAAAAACTGGGAAAGAGTGAGGGAAAGGGTGACATTGCCCAAAAAGAAATATACTCATTACCTGATTTATGGAACTGAAACCCCTCTGTATTTTCACCTTTATAATAACAATTTAAAAGATTAAAACAAAACAAGCAAAGAACTAGAAGAATGTGAGGCTCTGGCCTCAATTACCAGTACCGCAAACAAATAAATAATTTCAAAGCCTCACAAAGACATGATAAATATTTGAATATTGAAAAATGCTAATTATTCTAATTTGATCAATACACATTACATATATGCTGATTTTTCACACTGTGCCCCCAAAATATGCATAATTATTTTATATCAATTATAAATAAAAAAGGAAAAAATCCTTGTTGGGAGGTCTGTGAGCTAGTACTTAAAAAAAGCTGAGCACAAGGAAATGGGTACATGCAAGGGGGAGGGGGGTCAGGAAAAGGGAGGGAGGTAGACAAATGAAGGGAGAATGAGGGAGAGAATGTCATCAAGAATTAGTTGTGTATGTCCCTCCCCCACGGTATAACCCATGCTTTCACTGTATTTGAGGTTGGTATAATTTGTGGAGGGGAAGGGAAAAAACAAATCGTTTAACCAGGGATACAGGTGGACCCATGGCAACAATGAGATGTACAAGTTGTTATGTGGAAAAACGAACTTTACAACTTTGGTGGGGGGTGAGGGGAGGATCGGGTGGGGGGGGAGGGGGAGTATGGGAAGGGATGGGAAGGGGAAACAAAGAGGAGGCAACAATGCTTGATAAGAAATGTACTCATTATCTTGCCCATGTATGGTATTCTCACAATAAAAATAAAAAAAGAATTAATTGTATATACAATAAAATTCAGAAAAGTAAGGGAAGGGGTAGATCCAAAAGCAGTGGGTGGGAGGTGAGATTGTTGAAGAATGTGACACTGATTCAGATGTATTGGATTCATAAACTGCTTTTTTGCCAGTCGTGGAGCTTGAACTTAGGACCTGGGCACTGTCCCTGAGCTTCTTTTAGTCAAAGCTCAAGGCACTCTACCCCTTGAGCCACAGCTCCACTTCCGGCTTTTTCAGTTGCTATGGTACTGAAGAAGTGGATGCAAGACTTTATGCATGCTAGGCAAGCACTCTACCACTAAGCCACATTCCCAGCCCTAAACTGCTTTTTTTAAATGGCATTTCCTTTGTACAATTACTTGATAATAGTTTTGCAAAAGAAAGCTGAGGCAGGAGAATCAGACTACGTAAAGGAAATCCTACCTCAAAAGAACAAACAAGACAATTCTGGTTGTGGAATCAGGGAAGTGAGTGAACATTACATATTTTTTGGAGGTTAAAGTTTATTTCTCTAGCTAGGTGTTGGAGTTTCATTTCTGCCATCCTAGCTACTCACAAGGCTGATTACTGAAGCTTGCACTTTGAAAGCTTCCCAGACAGGAAAGTCTATGAGACTCTTAACTCCAAATAGACACCTGAAAAAGCCAGAAATGGAGCTGTGGATCAAGTGGCAAAGCACTAGCCTTGAGCAAATAAAGCTCTGAGACAGCTTCCAGGCATTGAGTTCAAGTCCCAGGACCAGTACAAAGAAGTTACCTTTCTAAAGAAAACTAAATGGGAAGGGATGGGCAGGGGAAACAAAGGAGGCAGCAACAACGCTTGATAAGAAATGTACTCATTATCTTGCCCATGTAATTGTAACCCTCTATATGGTATTTTCACAATTTAAAAAAAAGAGTAAAAAAATAAAAAAGAAAAATTAAAAAAAGAAAAATAAATATAAATAAATAAATAATAAAAATTAGAATCAATTTCTACCAGACAAATCAATTATGATTTTTTTCTTTTATAGTTTTTAACTTTTTAAACTTTTTTTGTGTGCCAGTCCTGAGACTTGAACTCAGACTGGGCACTGTCCCGGAGCTTTTGTGCTGAAGGGTAGCACTCTACCACTTGAACCACAGCTTCAGTTCCAGCTCTTTTTTGGAGATCAGAGCCTTACAGACAATCCTGACCAGGGCTGGCTTCAAACCATGATCTTCATAGCTCAAACTCCTGAATAGCTAGGATTATAGGAGTGATCTACTTGCACCTGGCTATTTTTAACCTCCCCTGCTCCAACCACTGCCAGTCTGGGGGCTTGAACTCAAGGCCTGGTTGCTGTCCATGAGCCTCTTTGTCCTCAAGGCTAGCGCTCTTCCACTTTGAGCCACAGTTCCATGTCTGGCTTTTTTGGGTGGCTAATTAGAGATAAGAGTTCCACAGACTTTTCTGCCTAGGCTAACTTCGTGAACTGCGATGCTCAGATCTCAGCCTTCTGAGTAGCCAGTGTTACAGGCGTGAGCCACCTGTGCCCGGCTAGTTTTAACTTAAAAAAACTTAATTGGCACATAAAAACTGCTCATACTTATGTTTATCGCGTATACTGTGATACTGCAATTCAGTACATGTATTAGCGCATGCGTACTTTTACTTTTTTTCCCCCCTTTCTGAGACCAAATTTTGCTACATTATTTTGCTACATCGTCTGGAGAGACTGGGAATGCTTACTCTCCGAGGAACCTTCCCATTTCCCAGCCCACAGATAGCACCCGTGAGCATGCATTTTTAACTCGCCCCTTCCCCCCTTTGAGTATATATGGGGAGGCGTGCTGAGGTTTATAAAGAAGCAGCCTGAGATGGAAGGTAGGGGTTTTTTTTTGGGGGGGGGGTGGCCTGTACAAGAATTAACCTGAAAAACCTTAAACCAGTTTTCAGTCCTAAAACAAACATTTCAGAAGGTACAGTAAAAAGAAACAGAGATAATGTGGTGATCTACAGAGGGTATGTGCCACCACCACCAACCACCTGCTATTCACAGCCCAGCACTCGGTTTTCTTTCCGCCGCCACAGCCCTCCACGCGAACTTACCTCAGAGATGCCGAAATGGCGAAAGTATGATCTGTGCAGAGACCGCGAGTTGAAACTCCACTCCCAACGATGACCAGCCAATCAAAGCAATAGTGTATCTGAAATTGCCAATCAGAGCTCATAAAAGTGGGCGGGAATAGTGAGACAGGCGTGTAGGTCTATGTCTCAAAACTCGAGATAGGTAGTTCTTCTCAAGGCGAGTGGGAGGGAATTCAAACGTTTGGGCGCGAATATTATTATAATGATGATGATTGCTAGCTAGTACGCATGTTCCGATTTTCTCTTTGCATTCAACCTCCATTTTTTTCCTACCCACTACAGGGTGTTTATTAGTATTTTTCTGTTTGTTTCATGAAAACCTGTGGGGCAGCCCCACGCTGACATCACCGCCACTCGTGCCAGGCCACTGGGGAGTTGGGGCTTCAAAGAGCGGTTTGGGGGGCAGGCCACCCAACATACAGAGGAGGAGGTTCTGGGGAGGAGATTGAGAAGGGAGGAGAGACACCGCATGGGAACGGGGCTCTTGGAGCCGAGCAGTGCCGGGGCTCTCCTCAGGCCTGAGGAGAGTCCGGGCCATGGACCAGCTTGACGGGAAGCCCCGCCGGCCAGAGGGGAGACCCAGGCTGCGGGCTGGCCTGAGGGGAAGCCCCGGCCGGCCTGAGGGGAGACCCAGGCCGGCAGAGAAGAGGCTAGAGAGGCTGGCAGAGAGGTAAGAGGCTACTGAGAAGTGGAAAGGCCGGCAGAAAGGCTGAGAGGCCGGTCGAGAGGTGGAAAGGCTTGTGAAGAGCCAAGAGGCTGGGGAGATCAGAGAGGCCCGCAGAGAAGTAGAGAGGCAAGTGGAGTGGAGATGAGAGAGGTTCGTGGAAAGGTTTGCAGAGACCAGAAAGGCCTGCAGAGAGGAGAGGACCATGGAGATGGGAGAGACTAGTGGAGAGTGGAGTGGCGCATGGAGATTAGAAAGCCCTGAGGGAAGGAGGAAAAAGGAAAAAAAAAACAAAAACTTGCCCCTTTGGAGGTTGCAGCTACTCCTAGTTCTGAGGTAACCCAGGACAGGGTTGCAGAACAACTAATAAAACTCCTTTGTCACCTTTAACCATGCCTCCGTAGATTTTCTCGCTTACAGGTTATTACAGTTTGGTGGGGTTTTTTTTTTTTGCTGTTGTTTGTTTTTTTTGTTTTTGTTTTCCTGCAGGTTCTGGGGCTTGAATTTATGGCCTGGGTGCTGTCTCTGAGCTTTTTTGCTCAAAACTAGCTCCACTACTCAAGCCACAGTTCCACTTCTGGATTCAAACCTCGATCCTGTGATCTCAGCATCCTAAGTAGCTAGGATTACAGGTGTGAGCCACTATTGCCCTTCAGCATGCATATATATGTGTGTATATATATAAGTATCATTTTATTGTTATTATTAAGGAGTTGTTGCTGTGCTTCAGTGGCTCATCCTAGCTACTCAGGATGCCGAAATCTGAGGATCATGGTTTGAAGTCAGCCAGGGGAAGGAAAGTCCATGACATTCTCATTTCTAAAAAATTGCTAAGGAAAGGCCAGACATGGCGCTGTGCTGTGGCTAAAGTGGTAGAGCGCTAGCTTTGAGCAGGAAGAGGCTCAGAGAAAGCACCAGGCCCTAAGGTCAAACTCCAGGACCAAAAAAAAAAAAAAGTCATTACTATCTTAAATCCTTCCTATTAGTCTCTAACTTTCCCTGATTAGGGAATCTTTCCCAAGGCCTCTGTAATAACCTGTGACAATTTTAAAAGTTGATAAAAAGAAATTATTACAGTTTAAACTGGACACCGGTGGCTTGTGCTTGTAATCCTAGCTACTCAGGAAGCTGAGACCTATAAGTTACTGGTTTAAGGCCAACATAGGCAGAAAAGTTCTCAGGACTTCATCTCTAAAATAACAGCAAAAGGCAGGGTTGGAGGCATGGTCCAAGTGGTAGAGCACCCGCAGAGCAAGTTCAAGTTCCTTTTGTGTGCTTATGTCACCTACATATCTTTTGTTCAACTGTTTTACCCAATTATTTTTATTTTCATTAACTTTTATTTATTTGTTTATTTATTTTGCAGTTCTGAAGACTGAAACCAGGGCCTCGTTCATGCTAAGTAAGTGTTCTACCACTGAGCTACCAAACCATGTGGCTTTTTCTTTAATCAAGGATTTGTAATTTCTTTTTCTTTTTCCTTATTTCCTTCCTTCCTTTTTTTCAACGTCAGAGATGAAACTAAGGGCCTCATACACACTGGGCAAGTACTTTACTGTAGTGACATTCCCAGCTTGTTACTCTAGCTAAAGTAGTTCCTACATGGCTGATGTGCAAGTGTCAGGCCATTAGCCACACAGCCGCTTGTTGTAGAGCAGGGTAAGTACATGCTCTGCCAATCTCACTATGGCTGCTCCTGCTACAGAGTCTCTAAATGCCTGAAGCTGGAACACATGAGCCATGCTGTCCTGGATCACCAGCCTGGAAACTCAGAGAGGAAGCAGCCTGTCCTATCCCACAGTGAAGCACAGGACTCTGCTGCATTGGTTCCGAACATCAGCAGATGCAGCATGAGGCAGACCTCTGGATTCTAGCTTTTCAAAATGATCCTTTTTTTTTTCCTCTGCTGATCCAAGCACTCTGATTTTGTGAAACAAAATTTCTCACAATTCACTAGATTTTTTTAAATTAGAACATTATAATTACACAATGTGAGAGATTTCCCTACTACTTACATATGTACATCTAATATACTTTGATCATGATCATTGCCTCTATTACTTCCTTTTCTTCCTTGTATTTCCCTTTTCTCTTTTCTCCATTATTATTTCGGTTGTGGGGATTGAACTCTGGGCCTGGACACTGTCCCTCAGCTCTTCAGCTCAAGGCAAGCACTCTACCACTTGAGCCACAGTGCTTCTTCCAGTTTTCTGATGGCTTATTGGAGATAAGAGTCTCACAGACTTTCCTGCCCAGACTGGCTTTAAACCGTGATCCTCAGATGTCAGCCTCCAGAGTAGCTAGGATTACAGGTGTGAGCCACCGGTGCCGAGCTCTTTTCTCCAGTTTTTAAAAGTGGGTTTTATTTTGATATTTTCATATGTATACACAATATACTTTGATCATGTTTTTCCCCTCCCTTCTCTTTTCTCTTCACATCATCCACTACTACCTCCATAATAGTACTTCTTTTATCTCTTTTATGTTTGTGTCTTTTTTTTTTGGTGCTGGTCCTGAGGCTTGAATTCAGGCCCTAAACAATTTTGCTCAAGGCTAGTGCTCTACCACTTGAACCATAGCTCCACTTCTGACTTTCTTTGTAAGTTAATTGGAGATAAGAGTCTCATAGTCAAAGAAAAGAAAAGTTAGAGAAGGGATGGGTTAGGAGGATAAGTGACAATGTTGTCAGACACCTTGTATTCGTATACTGTTTTGTAGAATGGGAACTTCTTTGAACAACTAAAGATAATAATAATAAAAATGTTAAAAAAAAAAAAAGTCTCACAGTCAAGCTGTGCTATGGAGGCTCACGCCTGTAATCCTAGCTACTCAGGAGGCTGAGATCTAATGATTGTGGTTCATAGCCAGCCCAGGCAGGAAAGTTCATGAGACTCTTACCTCCAATTAACCACCAGAAAACTAGAAATGGCACTGTAGTGGCTCAAAGTAGTAGAGCACTATAGCACTAGCTTTCAGCAAAACAGCTCAGGGACAGCGTCCAAGGCCTGAGTTCAAGCCCCAAGATGGATGAGAGAAAGAGAAGGGGGGGAGAGAATTTCACGGTCTTTCCTGCCCAGGTTGACTTGAAACCTCCATCCTCAGATCTCAGCCTCCTAAGTAGCTAGGATTACAGGTGTGAGCCACTGGCACCTGTTTTAGATCTCTTCTAGCTTTTCTCTCTCTCTCTCTCTCCCTCCCTCCCTTCCTCCCTCCCTCCCTCTCTCTCTCTCTCTCTCTCATTATATATATATATATATATATATATATATATATATATATATATAAAATGTAGTGTTTATCAGTCTGAGTTTCAATTATTTTGCTTAACATGATCCATCTATTTTTCTGCAGACAGCATAAAATTTTATTCTTTATAGCTGAATAATATTCTGCTGTGCATATATACTAGTTTTTTATGTCACTCATCAGTTGATGGGCACCGAGGCTGATTCTATAACTTGGCTAATCTGAATTGTGCTCTGATAAATATTAATGTGTAAGTATCTCTATTGTATGCTAACTTACATTCTTTCTAATATATACTGCAAAGTGATGATGCCAACTCTTATAATAGATCTGTTTTTACTTTTTTTTTCTGGTCCTGGTGCTTCAAGTCAGGGCCTTGGTGCTGTCCCTAAGCTTCTTATTGCTTAAGACTAGCAATTTACCACTTGATCCACAACTTTACTATAAGATTTTTTGGTAGTTTATTGGAGATAAGAATCTCTTGGACTCTCCTGCTGAGGCTGACTTTGAAACGCGATCCTCATATCTCAGCCTCCTGAGTAGCTAGAATTACAGGAGTGAACACCAGTGGTTTTTATAGTGGTTGCACAAGTTTATATTTGCACTAATAATGTGTAAGGGTTGTCCTCTGACTATATCTTTGACAACATGTGTTCTTGTTTATTTTCTTGATAATAGCCATTTGATTGGGGTGAGATAGAATCTCAAGAATGCATTGATTTGCCTTTCCTTTTAAGTTAAAGATGTTGAGCAGTTCTTCATGTGGTTATTGACCCTTTGTACTTCTGAGACAATCCAGATAATTTTCCCATTCATTAAGTGGATTGCTTTTCTTTAGGTGTTTAATTTTTTATTTTTATTTAATTTTAATTTTATAGCTTCTATAGTTATGAAGGAGATTTCATTGTTCTATTTCCACACATTAAATTATGTTTCAATCAATGTAACCCTCTCTATCAGTCTCTTTTTGAGTTCTTTTTAATATAGTCTGGATAATAGTGTGTCAAAGATTTTCACCCATTCTATAGGTCATCTCTTTACCCTGATAATTGTTTTCTTTGATTGCAGAAGTATTTATTTACTCACTTATTTACTGATTCCTTTATTTTGCAGTGTTAGGGTTTAAAACTAGGTCTTTGAACTTGCTACACAGATATTCTACCACTGAGCTTCATCCAGAGCCCAAGAAGCTTTTAAACTTATTATAATCCTTTTTAAAACAAATTTATTGTGAAAATACTGTACAGCGGGGTTACAATTACATGGGCAAGATAATGAGTACATTTCTTTTTTTTTTTTTTTTTTTTTTTTTTTTTGAGTCCGGTTATGGGGCCTGAACTCTGGGCCTGGGCACTGTCCCTCAGCTCTTCAGCTCAAGGCTAGCGCTCTACCACTTGAGCCATAGCACCATTTCCGCCTTTTTTTTTTCTTTTTGCTTATGTGGTGCTGAGGAATCGAACCCAGGGCCTCTGGCATGCAAAGCATGCGCTCTACCACTGAGCCACCTTCCCAGCCCAATGAGTACATTTCTTATCAAGCATTGTAGCCTCCTCCTTTGTTTTCCCTTCCCATCCCTTCCTATCCTCCCTCTACCCCCCCCAGTTTTCCTCCCCCCCCCACCAAAGTTATGAAGTTCGTTTTTCCACATAACGACTTGTACATCTCATTGTTGCAATGGATCCACCTGTATCCCTATTTAAACGGTTTTTTCCCTTCCCCTCCACAAATCATACCAACCTCAAATACAGTGAAAGCATGGGTTATACCATGGGGGAGGGACATACAAAGCAACAAATAAATAATCTTATAAATGTGTTAGAAACAATCACCTGAAAGAAAAAAAAACATTTGAATACATATCTTAGGGTTCATTTCCCTAACATCAACTTATCTGACCTTTTCTGCTTGACTCAGACATATACTAGTTATTGCAAATAAGGGAAACTATGGGACCTAAGTTTCTTTGGGCCTGGCTTACTTGACTTCTTATTATAATCCTGTTTGGAAATTTTTGCTCCTTTTTCTTGTATTACTGGGGTCCTATTTGCAAAATCCTGCCTCTTCCTTTATCTTGAAGTGTTTTCTTTGGATTTTTCTAGTAGTTTTAGATCTTATATTAAGGTTTTTGATCCATTTTGAATTGAGTTCCATTCATAGTGAAAGATAAGGGGTCTAGTTTCAGTTGTTCACATGTGGGCATTGATTTCTATGGTATCACTTGTTGAAGAGGTGGTCTTTTCAGACAGGTATAGCTGCATGGGTTTATTTGTGGGTCTTCTAATCTACTTAACTGGTCTATATGCCTGTTTTGTGCCAATATCATGCTATTTTTGTTAATATAATTCTGAGGTATAATTTGAAGTCAGGTGTTCTGATTTCTCTAGCATTGAAATTTTTTTTTGCCAGTACTGCAGTTTGAACTTAAGGTCCCACGGTTGCTTGGCTTTATTGCTTATGGCTGCCACTCTGCCTCTTGAGCTATGCCTCTAGCAATGCTTTTTGTCCTGGTTATTTTGGAGATTGATGTTTTAGGCTTTTATGCCAGGCTGGCCTCCTAGATCTCAGCCTCCTTGATCAGCTAAGATAAGCATGGACCAGAACTTACAGCCTTTATTATTTTCAGGTACCTTCCATTTGTTTGGGGACGTTGAATTTTGTCAATGCTTTTTTATCTGCACCTAAGATGTAAAATATATGGTTTGCAGTATTTTGTTGAAACTTTTTGTGTCTATAGTCATCAAAGAAATCTTTTTATAATTTTGCTTTTTATTTTAATTTCTGTGTGTGTGTGTGTGTGTGTGTGTGTGTGTGTGTGTGTGTGTGTGTGCATGCGTGTGTGTGTGCATTTGCGTGCCAGTCCTGGGGGTCAAACTCAGGGACTTGGTACTATCCCTAAGCTTTTCTTTTTCTCATTTGAGCCATGGCTCCACTTCTGAGTTTTCTTTTCTTCCCTTCCCTTCCCTTCCCTTCTCTCTTTTCTTTTCTTTCTTTTCTTTTTTTTCTTTTCTTTTTTTCTTGGTGACTAATTCTAAATTACAGCTTCCCAGAATTTCCTGCTCCAGCTGGCTTTGAACTTGGGTCCTCACATCTCAGCCTCCTGAATAGCTATGATTACAGGCATGAGCCACTGGGACCTGGTGGCAGTTATTTTTTCTGGTCCTGGTGCTTGAACTCTGGGCCTGGGCCCTGCTCCTTAGCTATTGTGTTCATATCTCATCCTTCTGAATATCGAGAATTACAGGTGTTAGCCACCTGCACCTAGCCTGCTTGCTTGCTTGCTTTTCCTTATCTCTTTAGGATCAAGATAGTGCTGGTATCATAGAATGAATTTATTAGTGTTCCTTCCCTTTCAATTTTCTGAAACAACTTGATAAGTATTGGTGACAGTTGATCTCTTAAGATGGGGTAGAATTCAACAGTGAAGCTCTCCAGTCATGGGCTTGCCTTGTTGGGAGACTTTTCATAACCGATTCTGTCCCATTTCTTGTTATAGTTAAGTGGTTTGTAGCTTTTGGGTTCAATTCTGGTAGATGTTATGTGTCTGGAAACATATATTTTCATGTTATTGGAATATAAGTTTTCAAATTATTCTCTGATGAGCCTCTGAATTTCATGAGTATCTGTTATAACATTTCCCTTTTCATCTGATTCTTTTCTCTTATTTTTTTAGTCAGGCTCTTGTTTTTGTTAGTCAATCTTATTTATCTATTGATAGATATTCCATTTATTCTTTTTTGTATTTTTATTAGATTCCATCTTTTGGTTTATTTGTATTTTCCTTTTTCTCAGATTCACTAATATCTACCAGTACCTTTATAATTTCTTTCCATCTACTAATTAGGGATTTGGCTTGCTTTTGTTTCTCTAAAAGCTTGATTGTATCATGAGGATATTTCTTGGAGATTTTTTTTATTTTACTTTTTTGTGTGCCAGATATGAGGCTTGAACTCAGGGCCTGAGTATTGTCCCTGAGCTTTTTTGCTCAAGGGTACCACTGTATCACTTGAGCCAGTTCTACTTCTGGCTTTTTGGAGGTTAATTGGAGATAAGAGTCTCATGGGCTTTCCTGCCTAGGGCTGGCTTTGAACTGCAATCTTCTGATCTCAATCTCTGAGTAGCTAGGATTACAGATATGAACACTGGTGCCTGGCTTAACTTTCTTTTCTTTTCTTTTTTTGGTCCGGTCGTGGGGCCTGAACTCTGGGCTTGGGCTCTGTCCCTCAGCTCTTCAGCTCAAGGCTAGCACTCTACCACTTGAGCTACAGTGCCACTTCCAACTTTTTTTTTCTGAGTAGTTTATTGGAGATAAGAATCTCATGGACTTTCCTGCCCCAGCTGGCTTCTAACTGAAATCCTCAGATTTCAGCCTCTTGAGTAACTAGGATTACAGCTTGAGCCAGCAGTGCATAATATTAATTTTCTTTTTAAAAAATATATTTATGCCCTTTTTTCATCCTTCTTCCTCTTTCTTTTTAAATTTTTATTTAAAGTGAGTTGAACACAATTACTTTCATTCCAAGTAATAATTTTAGTAGTCTTGTTCTTAATGAAGACCTAAGGAAATTTTATTTAATTTAAATACATTTTAATTTTATTTATTTGTTTATTTATTTATTTTTGGGTCTGGTTGTGGGGCCTGAACTCTGGGCCTGGGTGCTGTCCCTCAGCTCTTCAGCTCAAGACTAGCGCTCTACCACTTGAGCCACAGCGCCACTTCCGGCTTTTTTCTTTTTGCTTATGTGGTGCTGAGGAATCGAACCCAGGGCCTCAGGCATGCAAGGCAAGCGCTCTACCACTGAGCCACCTTCCCAGCCCCAAATT
Organism: Dipodomys merriami; assembly: GCF_024711535.1. Lineage (NCBI taxonomy): Eukaryota > Metazoa > Chordata > Mammalia > Rodentia > Heteromyidae > Dipodomys > Dipodomys merriami. The sequence goes on from NW_027204492.1 coordinate 85,575,552, forward strand.
TTAATTTTATTTTTTAAGTGTAATAACATTAAAAAGAACCGTAATACACTCAAATATCTTGAGAAAGAAGGTGGAATCCAAATTATACCTGAGACAGAATGAAATGGATTAACATTATTTGTTTAAATAACCAAACTTTAGAATCTATTTTAAGTCCATAATTATGCAGTCATAGGGTCTGTTTGAGTTTTAAAATGACATCTTTTTTCTTTAGTCGAGAGCTTGAAAGTTAAATCTTGAATGCTTTGAATGAGCCCACAGAAAAACAATCCAGTTGCTTGAGTAAAGGCCACAACCCCTCTGTAATTGCAGTTCAAGATTTGTCTCAACCCAAAAAGTTTTAGTTTGGCACATCAGTCATGTCAATCTAAGCACATATAACAAGGCCAAAAAATACAAAGATTAAATGGCCACAGGTAATCTTTGTCCTTTGATATTGTCCTTAAAAATCCCAATGTTTTAATGTACATGCTAAGGGAGAATTGTCAGGAATGTTAATAGTATTTCCCATACCACTCTCAGTTGCACTGTCTACCTGTGAGAAAATTAAAGGATAGAAAAGAATGGGCACAGAGACCCATCTGACCATTTAAACACTTAGACTAGACCATGCCTTAGATCCATGCTAGTCTACCAGGATAGACAACATTGGCCTATCCAACTATTGCTGTGTCCAACTAAGGGAGTATACTCATCTCTGAGGGGGAAATCTCTTTTTCTTGAGCAACCCTGAGGATTCAGCCTCTCCTTCGCCTTCTTAAATAGAAAATAAAGGAACTTAGAAGAGACTGATGGACAAGTATGACTTTAACAGTGGTAAGAAATTTATCTTTGTTAAAAAATCATATTTAGGCTTTTAAAATTACATTGGAGAAGACTGAATGAACGCAGAAGCCATGGATAGTTAACCTTAAAGGATGTTTGAGTTTGTTTATCCCACTTATCCTTAATTTTTAATCTTAAAGGATTTTAAAAAATCATATGTAGGGGCTAGGGAGGTGGCTCCGTGGTAGAGTGCTTGCCTTGCATGCATAATGCCATAGGTTCGATTCTCAGCACCACATAAGCAGAAAAGGCTGGAAGTGGCGCTGTGGCTCAAGTGGTAGAGTGCTAGCCTTGAGCTGAATTGCTGAGAAACAGAGCCCAGGCCCAAAGTTCAGGCCCCATGATTGGCAAAAAAAAAAAAACCATAAAAAATCATATGTATAAATAAAATATGTTTGAGTAAAGTCATGGCTGCTCTGTATACTTTTTACTTACAACCGATTCTGGTCATTTTTCTTCACCAGAACAGCTGGGGAGGGCCTTCTACCTTATGAGATTCTCTGGTTTTTGTGAACTGCTGCTTGGATTCGTTTTTAAAAAGACTCTTTTATTGTCTTATTTGCTTTTAGACTCTAAGACTTACAGAATGTTGCATTCAATGAAGGCTGGGTAAGATAACAAAACTTTAAAATGACCTTCAACAACAGAACTCTCTCACGACAAGCTAGAAAGAAAAAAATGTACATGAGAGAGAGAGAGAGAGAGAGAGAGAGAGAGAGAGAGAGAGAGAGAGAGAGAGAGAGAGAGAGAAGAGAGAGAGAGAAAGAGAGAGAGAGCGAGCACATACATCAAGAATGGAAACCTTTATGTGTTAACCGAATAATTTCAGATTCAGATATAAATGCCTGTGCTTAAGTCTTTTTTTCTAACTTAGATAATTCCAATGCAAAAAAATCCCAGCAATTTATAATTCTAAAGCAAAATTTAAAACAAAGAATACAATAAAAGTACATGAATCATAGGAAAAAAAAAGAAAGCCCAGCTGAATGAAAATGCCTTAGGTGCTGATTAGGGAGGAAACCAGAATATTAAGAGCTGGACAAAAAAAATCTGCATAAACCATAAATGGAATGAGTGGAGTCAGAGAAGGAAACTGCCAGTCTTCTTCCCAGTGAATAAAGTAGAACTCTCCATCTCTGACCCTGATTGTGCCTGGATGGCCTACAGAGAACTGAGAGTCAGCCAGCATCACACCCTTGCCGGAGACCAGTGAGAACAGGACAACTTTGTCCCCTGTCTCCTGTGTGTAGGGACAAGGAAAAAGTTTAGAATGCTCTTTTTTTTAATTCAAGTTTTATAGTGAAATATTTCTGAGTTTTAGTCACTAAATCTTGGCAAGTCTGCCTCAGATTGGGACATTGCTCCAAGGGTCCTGGAGGTTCTCAGGGTATGCATCTTTATAAAATTTAAGAAAGGCACTTTGGCCAGGACTGGGGGCTCAAGCCAGTAATCCTGGTTACTCAAGAGGCTAAGATCTGAGGACTGAGGTTCAAAGCCAGTCCAAGCAAGAAAGTTCATGAGATTCGTATCTCCAGTTAAGCATCAATAAAGCTGAACATGAGTCTACGGCTCAAGTGGTAGAGTGTTCGCCTTGAGCAAACAAAGCTCAGGGACAGTGCCCAGGCCCTGAGCTCAAGCTCCAGGACTGGCATATTAAAAAAAGGCATTTAGAGGCAGCAGCCAGGGTGAAACTGGTTTTGTGTGTGTGATGATATGAGTTTGCTTTCATATATAAGTGGCAGTGATCTAAACCACAACCTTAGCTGGGAAAGCAGTAGGGCTTGAGGTAGTCAGGAAAGCCTAGTGCCCATTTACTTTATCACAGGCCCTTGTAGTGCAGGGATTTGGTTTCTTTCTCCGGAGGAAGGTAGAAAGTTGCATGTAGCTTCAACATGTAGAGGGAAAAAGCAAGAAAAAGACTGAGATCCAAGAAAAACTGGTATTAGCACAGAGAAAAAGAGCAAAGAGAAAAAGAAAAATAAAATTCATACCTGGATGATGTTGATTCCAGACGAATCCCCAAACAACTGTCACAAGAACAGCCAATTCTGGCCCGGGTGAAGTCATCAAAGAACTGTTACTTGATCAGTGAGCAGTGATGCTCCAGGGAGGAGGTGTCCAAAGGGGAGGAGGCCTTGGATACTGACTTCTTGACGTTGTTGCAAAAAAAAAAAAAAAAGATTTGAGGACGCATTGAAGTAGAGACCAAGGAAGTTTATCAGTAAAGGGAAGAAAAGATAGAGAGACAGCACACAGAGAGAATGGGGCAGGCACATCTGATAACAAGTGCAGTGAGTAGTCTAACATCACAGGGATTTATGGGGGAAAGGTAGGTTGGGGTTCGGTTTAAATTTACCTTAAGATTAGTGTTCCCCTTTGTTCATATTCCTAGTTAATTTAAACACTCTTGCTTTTATGCTAATTTGTGTGCGTGTGTGCGCAGGCCTTGGAGCTTGAACTCGGGGCTTGGATGTTCTTCCTGAGCTTTTTTTTTTTTATCAAGACAAGCATTCTACCACTCAAGCCACCATTCCATTTTCAGCTTTTTGGTAGTTAATTAGAAATAAAAGTCTCACTGGCGTTCCTACCTGGGTTGGCTTTGAACTGTGATCCTCAGATCAGCCTCCTGAATAGTGAGGATTACAGGCATGAACCACTGATGCTCAGATCTTTTATGCTATTTTATTCACTGGGCCCAGAGATTTTAAAGTTAACCTGCTCATTAAACTTGGGTCCTTGATGTGTGTGTGTTTTTTTTTTTATTTTTAGTAGTTATACAAAGGTGTTTCAATTCTACAAGTCAGATTAATGCATCTTAACCAGTGTTAGGATCATTGATGTCTCACATCCCTTCAAACATATGATGGATTCTGTCATATGCTCCCACCAAGACAGGTAACCATCCCCAGGATAACTTTTCTTCCTTAAACGGGTTTTGTGTCATGAGGAATCATTTTCCTAGGGTGTTTGTTTTCTCTGTACAGATTCTAATTACTATTAATTATTTGGACAAGGAGGTAGGATGATAGGGAGATAGACACTTTTTTGACTTTTTCTTTTCCTCCTTACTAAATGAAATGTTACAGATTGTGAGAAAGTGTACACCTTAAAGCAAAAATAGAGCTTATGTGCTTTCAATTGCATTACTCAGAAATAGTGTTTCTCTCTGAACTCAGGGCTGCTGTTTCATATGCCTCATTTTCCCTGATTTATCCTGTCCCCATTATCCTGTTTCAGTTAATTATGCTTGCAGAACATCAAGTTTGTGCTAATTTTGTTGCCATTTGTACTCTCTCCTGTGTGCACCAACCCAAACTATTTTTTTTATTGTTTGTTGGTTTGATTTGGCTTCCAGTACTAGGTCTTGAACCCAAGGTCTTGCCTTCTGCTTCCTAATGAGGCATTCTCCTACTGGAGCCAAACCACCAGCCCCTTTTTGCATTGGCTATTTTCAAGGTACAGTCTAGCTTTATGCCGGGGCCAGCCTGTTCACAATCCTCCTACTTGTGCTTCTAGCATTACTTGGGTTGACAGGATTGGTCCACTGCATCCAACCATTGTTCTTCCCCTATAGCTGGGATAACAGGCATGCTCCAACAAGCCCAACCATTGATGGGAAGTTTTTATGTTAAGGCTAGCCTGGAACCTTCATCTCCCATCTCTGCCTCTTAAATAGCTTAGATTACTGGCTTGAGTCAACTTTCCCACCTCAGGAAAGGGTTATTTTTTAAAATCGCGAATGCCCATTTGGTTTGACCTTGAAGTCAGGACTTGATTAGCTCTCCTGCCATTCTTACCCCATTGATATAAGTTGTGAATTATGGGCCATTGCTAAGTGTGCCATCATCATTGCTGTCTGTTGTTCAGATTTGAGTCTAAGTTAACAGTCGGTTCAAAGACTCTGTGGAATGACCTTGGAACCAGACAACTCTTCTACATCAGTGCCACTGAGCTATGAATGAATGAATATCCCTCATTTCCATTAGTATGACCTTCAAACAGGGATTTAGCAACATCAGAGCCTCCTGTTTTGCAGAGAACAGATCCTTTGTGAACTCTGTAATCGTGTTCCAAGCTGAGTTTCCATCCAGCATCCCCCATCATCTTGTGCTGGGAAAAAAATAATACCTAGGGCCTTGCACATGCTGGGCAAGTGTTCTACCACTGAGATCCACCCACCTCAGCCCACAACCCTTGACTATGACTTCAAAAACCTTGATAGAGGCTACAAAAGCCCCATATGTTCATTTTGTTTGCTTCTGTCTTTCTTCTTTACTTCTTTTTCTTACTTACTTTCTTCTTTTCTTTTTCCTTCCTTTCTTCCCCTTCTCTTTCTTTTCCTTCTTTTTCTTTTCCTTTACTTTGTCTTTCCTTTTCCTTTTCTTTTCTTTTCATTTCTTTTTTTTTCTTTTCTTTATGTTTGCTGATACTGGGGCTTGAATTCAGGGCCTAGATGCTGTGCTCTTCAGCTTTTTCACTCAAGGCTGGTGCAGGAGGGCACAGATGCCAGGGTGAGTGGTAGGTGGGGTGTGTGTCTCAGTCTCTTAAGTAGATCTATTTTGTCAAAGACCTGTTCAAGAAGGCCAAGAAGGCCTGCCTACCCAGGGCAGTAGTGTCCTAAATAAATAAATAAAAAAATATGTGTGACCTAAGCCAGGTGTGTTAATACATATCTGTAATCTCTACTTGTTTAGTAAACAGCCATGTAGATCATGGATTCTTTGTGTTATTTTCTGGTTTGGATTGTTGTGGATTTTGTTGTTGCTGTTGTTTGTGTGCTGGTACTGGGGCTTGAACTACTCTCACTTGGCTTTTTCACTCATGACTGGTGCTCTACCACTTGAATCATGCCTCTACATTCTTCTTCATTTTTGCAGATCTGTTTTTATATCATTAAGTTTATTTCCCCAGTGTTATTTTATCTCTGTGGTAATACTTAACTAAAATCTCTATCTTGTGGAAATGTTTAACTATCTATAAAAATGGAATTATATAGCCAGGTGCTGGTGGCTCACACCTGTAATCTTAGCTACTCAGGAGGCTGAGATCTGAGGATCTCAGTTCAAAGCCAGCCGGGGCAGGAAAGTCCGTGAGACTCTTATCTCCAATAAAACACTCAGAAAACTGAAAGTGGCACAGTGGCTCAAGTGGTAGAGCACTAGCCTTGAGCTGAAGAGCTGAGGGACAGTGTTCAGGCCCAGAGTTCAAGCCCCATGACCGACAAAAAAAAAAAAAAGAATTATATGAGTTATGTAATCCTAGTTACTTGGGATTCTAAAAGCAGGATTCCAATTTGAGGCCAGCTCAGGCAGAAAAGTTCAGGCTGGAGACCACCTTTTCAACCCACGGTCAGGCACAGTGGTACAAGCCTGTCATCCTAAACTACGTGTGTGGCTAAACTCAGGATGATTTGAGGTACTAGGCTAACCTAGGCAGAAAAGTCCAGGAGACTATCTCCACAAAAGAAAGCTGAATATGGGATGTACACCTGTGATCCCACCAGTAAAGAAGGTATATCATAAATTGGATACATGCCCAGATAGACTTCCTCAATTTTTTCTGCCCAGGCTGGCCTCGAATTGTGTTCCTTCTTCTCTCAGCCTCCTTAGAAGCTAGGATTACAGGCCTGAGCCACTGCTGCCTGGTTATAAGTTCATTTTTCCTTCTTTGTCTTTTGCTCAATTGCTTTCAAGGAGGTTTCTGTATATGAGCTGCTGCCTGGTTATAAGTTCATTTTTCCTTCTTTGTCTTTTGCTCAATTGCTTTCAAGGAGGTTTCTGTATATGAGTGAGAGGTTTTATGTTTGTTGGTTTGTTTACATTTTTGGCAGTCGTGGGGCTTGACCTCAGGGCCTGAGTGCTGTGCCTGAGGTTGTTTGTTTGTTTGGGGAGGGGGGGCCTATCGTGGGGCCTGAACTCTGGGCCTGGGCGCTGTCCCTCAGCTCTTCAGCTTAAGGCTAGCTCTCTAACACTTGAGCCACAGCGCCACTTCCGGCTTTTTTCTTTTTTCTTTTCTTTTCTTTTTTTTTTTTTTGCTTATGTGGTGCTGAGGAATCGAACCCAGGGCCTCATGCATGCAAGGCAAGCGCTCTACCACTGAGCCACCTTCCCAGCCCCTGAGGTTGTTTTTTTTTTTTTTTTTTTTTGTGCTCAAGGCTAGTACTCTACTATTTGAGCCACATCTGCAGTTCTGGTTTTCTGGTAGTTAATTGGAGATAAGAATCTCATGGACTTTCCTGCCCATCTGGGTTTGAACTACAATTCTCAGATTTCAACTTTCTGAGTAGCTAAGATTATAGGTATGAGCCACCAGTGCCCAGCAGTGATAGAAATTTTAAAGTGTGCATCTTAATTTCTTCTTGCCAGTAGGTGATTTCTTTCAATTTTTATCATTTTCCCCTCCCTATAACAGAAGCTTCTTGAGGGAAGATATTTCTGCCAGCTATCTTTCTGGCTGCATATTCAGGTCCTAGAATAGTGCCTATGTTCAATAAGTATTCAGTAACTACTTGCTGAATGAATGAGTGCCAGTTTTGTTATGCTGGGGATGCAACCCAAGGCTCTTCATATATGAGGCAAGCTCTCTATCACTAGTACATCCAGGCCCAAGGTTGGCTTCAGTTAATATGATTGTTACTTTTCAATCCATGGAGAGCCTCCTTGTTGCTTTTTTCTTTTTGGTGGTTGCTGTTCTGATACTGGGGCTTGTTCTGTTTAAGGCTTACCTTCTATCACTTGAGCCACAGCTCCACTTTTGGCTTTTTGCTAGTTAATAGGTAGTAAAAGCCTCATAGGCTTTTCTGCCCCATCTGGCTTCCAACTTTAATCCTCAGATCTCAGTCTCTGGAGTAGTTAGATTTAGTGATGTGAGCCACCAGTATGCAGTGTGTGTGTGTGTGTGTGTGTGTGTGTGTGTGTGTGTGTGTGTGTGTGTGTTGGTACTGGGTCTTGAACTCAGGGCCTAAAGTTCTCGATTGACATTTTTGCTCAAGGTTGGCTGTGAGCCACCAGTATGCAATGTGTGTGTGTGTGTGTGTGTGTGTGTGTGTGTGTGTGTGTGTGTGTGTGTGTGTGCGCGCGCGTGTGTGTTGGTACTGGGTCTTGAACTCAGGGCCTAAAGTTCTCGATTGACATTTTTGCTCAAGGTTGGCCCTCTACCACTCATATCATGCCTCCAGGTCCCTCATTTTTTGTGATTGCTTAATAGTTCCAAATTACCCCACTCTTCTGGTGACTATGATATAATGGATTCATCCAATCCCCTGGGAAACTGTTTCCCTTTTATTTTTGCTATAATAAACAATTGTATATTATCTTCAAATATGCTATTTTGCTCATATGGGTGACTATACAATTTCTAGAAATTAAATTGCTAGACAGATGCATACCTTTTACATTTTGATGCTTATTACCAAATTAATTGCCCCTCCCCTCAAATTTGAATGCACTAAATGTATCTTTTCCTCCCTCTCTTCTCTGTCTCTGTCTGTCTGTCTGTCTCTCTCTCTCTCTGTCTTTCTTTGTGCTAGTGATAGAACCCAGAGCCATGCTCATGCTATGAAAGTACTCTACCACTGATCTCTACTCCCCAACCATTGTTCCTTAACCTTTCACTAACTCACAATGCTTATCAGTTTTGATCTATATTGATTTATATTTATGCCTATATTTGATTTATATTTGATCTATATAGATGAAATGTTGATCTATATGTTGTATACACAGCCCTAGTTAGATACATATTCTGAATATATGATTTTTTTGCTATACATACAGTATATAAAATAGTCAGGTCTACCAATATTTCCTTTTTTGGCATCTAAGTATATTTTATTTATTTTCTTTTTGGTGGTAATTGGGGCCTCATGCTTCCTAGGCAAGAACCATACCACTAGAGCCATGCTTCCATCCCTTCATGCTTCCATCACATAGGGTCGTGTGTTGCCCCAGGATGAACCAGACTACAATCCTTTTATTTTCACTTCCTGTGTCGCTGGGAGGACAGGCATATGCCACTACATCCAGCTTTATTGGTTGAGAGTGAAGTTTACTAACTTTTTTGCTTGGATTGGCTTCAAACATGATCCTGCTGATCTTAGCTTCCAGCATAGCTGACATTACAGGTTCATGCCAAATAATACAACCTGTTGGTAGAGTTGGTATCTCACTACATTTTTTGCTTTAGTGTCAGTCCTGGGTCTTGAACTCAAGGCTTGGGGCCTGTCTCGGAGATTTTTATGCTCAAGATGAGCACATTATCACTTGGGTCACAATTCTACTTCCAGCTATTTGCTGGTTAATTAGAGGTAAGAGTCTAATGGAATTTCCTGCCTGGGTTAGCATCAAACCATGATCATCAGATACCAGTCTCCAGATTAGCTAGGAATAAAGGCATGAGTCATTAATGATGTGCAGCTCTAACTTTTTTTTTTTAATTGTATTTTATTTTATTTGAGAACATACTGTACAGGGGGGCTACAATAACATGGGCAGGATAATGCATACATTTCTTACCAAGCATTGCAGCCTCCTCCTTTGTTTACCCTTCACTTCCCTTCCCCGCCTCCCCCCTCCCCCCACCCAATTTTACCCCCCTCCCCCCACCCAATTATACCCCCCTCCCCCCCCCACACCGACATTGTAAAGCTGGTTTTGACATGACATTTTGTACTTCTCATTGTTGCAACAGGTCCACCTGAATCCTTAAACGACTTGTTTGTCCCCATCTCCTCCACATGTTATACTGACATCAAATATAGTGAAAGCGGGGGTTACACTGTGGGGGAGGGACATACAAAGCAACAAAGAAATAATCTTATAAATGCGTTAGAAACACATGCATGAAAGAAACGAAAACATTAAAATACATATTTAAGGGTTCATTTTCCTAACATCACATTATCTGACCTTTTCCGCTTGACTCATACCGATACTAGATGTTGCAAATAAGGGAAACCATGGGACCTATGCTTCTTTGGGCCTGGCTTACTTCACTTAATATAATTTTTTCCAAACCTTTCCATTTCCTAACAAATGGGGAAATGTCATTCTTTCTGATGGAGGCATAGAATTCCATTGTGTATATATACCACATTTTCTTGATCCATTCATCTACTGAGGGGCATCTGGGTTGGTTCCATATCTTAGCTATGGTAAATAATGCTGCAATAAACATAGTTGTGCTGGTAGCTTTAGTGTGGTCTTGTTTGTAAACATTTGGGTAAATGCCCAAAAGTGGCATTGCTGGATCATAGGGGAGATCTATGTGAAGTCTTCTGAGGAACCTCCATACTGCAGCTCTAACTTTTTAAAAATAAATTTTTATGGTGGTTCTTGGGCTTGAACTCAGGGTCAGGGTGCTGACTTTTAGCTTTTTTTTATTCAAGGCTAGCACTCTGCCATTTGAGCCACAGCTTGAGTTTCAAGCTTTTTTAGTGATTTATTAGATGTAAGTGTTTCATGGACTTTCCTACCCAGGCTGGTTTCAAAGTGTGATTCTCTGATCTCAGTCTCCTAAATAGCTATGATTACAGGCATGAGCCACCATCATCAACAATTAATATTTTTGTAGTGGTAGTGAGATTTGAAATCAAGGCCTTGTGCTTGCTCAGCAGATGCATTACAATTTGAGCCACTCCATTAGTTCTTACTGATTTATTTTTTGGCCTGGGCTGGTCTTAAATCAAGATCTTCTTAATTGCTACCTACCAAACAGCTGAGATACAGGCATTAACTACTATGCATAGTTGGTATTCAGGTTTTGAAGCACATTTGAAAGAATCTTCTTCGATCTAAAATTAATTTTTAAAAATCTCTACAATCCAGTGCTGGTGGCTCATGCTTGTAATGCTAGTTACTCAAGAGGCTGAGATCTGAGGCATGCAATTTGAAGCCAGCCCTGGTAAGAAAGTCCATGAGACTCTTACTTCCAATTAACCACCAGAAAACTGGAAGTAGAGCTGTGGCTGAAAGTGGTAGATTGCTAGCCTTGAGCAAAAAAGCTCAGAGACAGTACCCAGGCTCTATAATCTATCCCAACACACACACACACACACACACACACACACACACACACACACACACACACACACACACACACACACACACACACACACACACACACACACCCCTCTACAGTTTAAGGAAGACACTCAATATCCCCTTCATGGCTCTATAATCTATCCCAACACACACACACACACACACACACACACACACACACACACACACACACACACACACACACACACACACACACACCCCTCTACAGTTTAAGGAAGACACTCAATATCCCCTTCATGGCATATCCTCAGTGATCTATGTTCCTTTCAATAGGCCCTGTCTCTCAATGACTCTGGCATCTCTCTGTGTAGAACAACCTTCTACACATGTACCTTTAGGGGACAGATTCAATTTATAGAATGTGCCAATTTATTATAACCTAAGGCTCTAAATAAACAGTTCCCTATAGAATTGAACTATAAGTGACCCATATTTAAATATTTTCTAGTAGCCACTTTGCACTTTTTTGCTGGTACTGAGGCTTGAACTCAGGGCTTTTCATTCCCTCCAAGCTTTTCTTTGCTCACAGTTGGCGCTCTAACATGTGATCAGTGCCTGCACTTGTGTCCGAGGCTCATGAATTTGTCTGCCCAGGCTGGCTCTGAACCTCAATTCTGAGATCTTAGCCTCTTTAGTAAGTAAGTAAGCCACCCATGTTTAGCTAGCCACTTTTCTGTGTGTGTGTGTGTGTGTGTGTGTGTGTGTGTGTGTGTGTGTGTGTGCTGGTTCTAGGGCTTGAATTCAGGGTTTGTATGCTCACATCTAGCACTCTACCACTGAGACACAACTCCATTTTCAGCTTTTGGGTGGTTAATTGGATATAAATGTTTCACATACTTTCCTGCGTTGGCTAGTTTTGAATAGTGATTCTCAAAAATCAGCCTCATGAGTAGCTAGGATTACAGGTAAAAGCCACTGGCACCCAGATCAGTTACTCACTTTTTAAGAGCAAGATGATAGAAGTTAAATTCATTTCTTTTGCCATTACTGAGGCTGAACTCAGAACCTTGGTTCTTGCTTGGCTCAAGGCTGGCATTTTACCCTTTGAGCAACCATAAAATTAATTTTAATACTGTACTTAATTCAATAAAGTACACTGAAATATTATTCAAGATGTAATCAATAAAAAATACTAAGTCAGTGTTTTGAATTATGCTTTTATGCTCTATGTGAATATTTGCTATGGTTGCTAAAATACCATAAATGGGGTAACTTAAACACTTCTACCTTGCAGTATTAATGCATGTTAATAAAAATAGTAAAAAAAAAAAAGACTCTTTCCCATTTTTATATTATTTTTGTGTTGGTGAGGGTGGACTCCAGAATCTCATGCATGCTAGACTAGACAAGAATTCTAATAGTTACACTCCAAGCCCTCTCCAAACTTGATTTTTTGTGCCAGTCCGGGGGCCTGAAATCGGAGTCTTGATGCTGTCCCTTCATTTTATTTTATTTTTTGTTGTTTGTCTTGCTGAAAATTGACTATCACTTGAGTCACAGCTCTATTTCTGGCTTCTGAGTGATTAGTTGGTGATAAGAATCCCATGGACTTTCCTACCTGGGCTGGCTTCAAACTACAATCCTTATATCTCAGTCTCCTGAGTAGCTAGGATTACAGGCATGTGTTATCCGTGCCCAGTTTTTCATTTTATTTATTTAGTTATATTTGAGAAAAAGTCTTGTTATGTAGCCCAGGCTCGCGTTGACCTTCCAGTCTTTCAGCTTCTTCCTCCGGAGTAGTGACATTTCAAGTGTGCATCACTACCAGTCTTTCTATTCTGTGGTGTGGTGTGGTGTGGTGTGGTGTGTGTGTGTGTGTGTGTGTGTGTGTGTGTGTGTGTGTGTGTGTGTGTGTGTGTGTGTGTGTGTTTTCACATATGACAGTACTGGAATTTAACTCTGAGTTGTGCTTACCAGGCAGGTGCTCTATCACATGAGCCATGCTACCAGCCCATTTTTTTTGTTATAGGATCTCAAATTTATGCCTTAACTGTCCAAACTTGTGACCCTCCTCCTGTTTATATTTTCTGAATTTCTAGGATGACAAATATGCACTACCAGACATAGAATTTTACTGGTGGAATTGGAATCTAATTAACTTTTCTGGTGAAACTGGCCTTGAACCATGTCCCTCTCATTCTTAGCCTCCCAAGTAGCTTTGATTACAGGTATGAGTCTCGGTGAGTCTCAGGTCTCCTCACTTTTTTATTAAATGGTTTCTCTGTCTTTTTGTTTTCAGTGCTGGGGATGGAGTTCAAGTCCTTGTGTGTGCTAGGCAAGCTCTGAACCACTGAACTACACCCTCAGTTCCAATCTTTCCCTCTGTTTAAATTTTGCTTATATCTTAAACTTTTTTTGTACAGTAAAAGAATTCCAATATCATACCTCTTCAGTTCTGTGTTTATATATGCCAGTCCTCAGGCTTCAACTCAGGCCCCAGTTGCTGCTGTCTTTGAGCTTTCCTTTCTTTTCTTTTTGGTCATGACCAGGGTACTACCACTTGAACCACAGCTTCATGTCTGCTTCTTGTGTTTAATTGGAAACAAGATTCTCACCGATTTTCCTGTCCAGGGTGACTTTAAACAGTGATTCTCTGATCTCTGCTTTTTGAATAGCTAGGATTACAGGTGTGAACAACCCACAGATCTTCAATTTTAAATGCTCTTTTCCAGACATTATTGAAAATGACATTTTGATGCGATATTACCTTTCTCAATCTTATTATCTCTAAATTATTCCATTGTATTGTTCATATTAATGGCAGGATTGTACATTGTCTAACTCAGAATGATGCATATATATATATATATATATATATATATATTACTGTGGGGAAATGCAGAGATTGCACAGGAATGTGTTATTACAGGAAGCAGAAGCATTTGAAGATGTGACAGTGCACTTTACACAGGAAGAGTAGCAGCAGGTGGATGCAGCTGAGAAGACACCACAAAGATGTGATGTTAGAAACGTATAGCCACCTAGTCTTCCTGGGTTAGAGCAGATTCCCTGCAGACCAATGAATCCAATCCACATTGTTCTCAGAGTTGAGAAGGCTATGACCTTTAAGATTTTCCAGAGCTGGAGGTATGGCTTAAGTAGTAAAGTTTTTCCTTAGCATGCACAAGGCCTGGAGTATAATCCCAAACACTATTGCATGACAAAACACAAACAAGCACAACTTACCAATTAAAACAAAGATTTTCCCTAATGGAATGTTTTATGGTTTTGATTTTGCATGCTTATCTTTTTCTTAGAGTGGTTTGTTAATTTTTTTTATCATTTTCATTTTTAAATTAATCTGTTAATTAATTTGTTGATTAATTTATTTTTATGGTACTGGAGATTGAAATCAGAGCTTCAGACTTACTAGGTTAGCACTATACTACATGAGCCATGCCCAAGTTTTTGTTTTTTATTTGTAATTTTGTTTTTCAGATGAGATTTCACAAACCCTTTTCTCAGGCTGCACTTGAGCCAAGAAGCTCCCATTCCTGCCTCCTAAATAGGTCAAATTACAAGCATGCATCACCACTCTGGGCAGCATCTCTTTTGGTATGGTACCAGTTGAGGATCCATGTTTGTTGAGAGACCCTGCAATTGCTGCTTCTTCCCCTCCTGAATTTCTAAGACAAGTATCATAATCATTTTTCTTAGCATGATGTTCAGTTATAAAACTGGATATCATCTTAAATTGGAGCACAAAGAGAGTTCATGACTCATAGAGAGAGATGTTGAGGTGGATTTACCTCAGAAAATGACAGTTGGAGGGCTGGGGGTTTAGCCCAGTGGAAGGGCGCCCGCCTGGCACGCACAAGGCCCTGGGTCCGGTCCTCAGCTCTGGAAAAAAAAAGAAAATGACAATTGGTGAATTGGATAGCTTGGATAAAAAGTGTGAGCCAGTATACCCAGCTTTTGTCTTTTTTTTTTTTTGGCCAGTCATGGGGCCTATATTCTGGGTCTGGGTGCTGTCTCTGAGCTCTTCAGCTCAAGGCTAGCACTCTACCACTTGAGCCACAGAGCCACTTCTGGCTTTTTCTACTTATGTGGTGCTGAGGAATTGAACCCAAGGCCTCATGTATGTAAGGCGAGCACTCTACCACTGAGCCACCTTCCCATCCCCTTTTGTCTATTCTTGAAATAACCTATCCCATCTCATGTGGATTCCATGTATGGTTGTCCTCACAGTTTTTGGTACTATACTCTGTCTGGTGGTTAAATGAAGACCTTGAGTCAATTGACAGTCTTCCAGAGAGAGGGGCTGTGAAGCCTCAAGTTAGGTGAGTAGATCTCCAAAGCCATAGAATCATCCCCATAACAGATCATCTGAACTGTGGACCAAGTGCTCCTCAAGGTCTGACTTAAATTTTCCACAATGTGCAGAAGAATGTTGCAGAAGGAACACTATATACCAGTCCTCTCTATGACATCTGATTGTCACTTCAATGTCTACCAGGTCGAGCTTGTTATACTTTGTCATTTATATGCTTTCTAAGAAACATTCCATTTTTTACTTTAGTTCTTTGGCTAAGGAGACATTAAACCAGAGGGTGAAAGAGATGGTGTGTCTCTTCCCCAGAATTTAGAAATTGCCTCCCCTGCGTGATCTTGTCTTTTGTCTTTGTCTTTTGCATGTGGTTACCAGCAAGACCAAGGTCATCTGTCTTCTCATGATCTTCCACTAGATGGCGCAAGTTCTCATCTCTAGGGTGCCAGCCCTATTTGCCATCTGAGATGTTGGCCATCCTTGTGCAAACCTATAGTTAGCAAGGTTCACTATGAGTCTCCTTGTTTGGGTAGGATAGTCACCTCCTTCAGCATCTTGAAGGGGCAGAAATATAAATTGCCCTTTTTTTCCCTGTATGGATGGAACCTTTAGAGGAGTCCACTCCCCTCACCTGCTAACTAAAGAGACTGAAGTTCAGGAAAATATCCAGGCCTTGATGGAAGGTGGAAGTAAAAAAAAAATCTGATGAGATGTTCCCTAAAGCCTAATTCAAACCATACTCCAAGGGAAAAAACAACCAATCAGCAAGAGATATAGCCAGCGAGGCTTCCCATTCAAGCCTTTCCCCACCATATATCAGCTCAACAGCAACAGTACACGGTGTTCCTTTGCTTAGCTTGCTGCCATTTTTCTTTAACCACATTTTAATAAACTTATTTTTATGGTGTGTGTGTGTGTGTGTGTGTGTGTGTGTGTGTGTGTGTGTGTGTGTGTGTATTGGTGCTGGGTGTTGAACTCAGGGCCTGGATGTTCAAGGCTATCACTCTACCACTTGAGCCACAGCTCCACTTCTGGCTTTGAACCACAATCTTCAGATTTCAGGCTCCTGAATAGGTAGGATCACAGGCATGATCAACTGGTACCTCACTTTTTCTATGTTTTCGTAATAATTTGTGTGTGTGTGCTTGTACTTGGGCTTGAAATGAGGGATTCATGCTCTTGTTCTGCTTTGTCTAAAATAAAATAAAATGCCATAAAATGGGCAACTTAAACATTTTTTCTTGTGCTATTAAGGTATGTTAATAACATAGAAAAAAAGACCCTCTCCTGTTTTTAACCCTATGCATGCTAAATAAGAATTCTAATAGCTATACTCCAAGCCTCTCCAAACTTGATTTTTTTGTGCCAGTCATGAGGCTTGAACTCAGAGCCTTGATGCTTTTCCTTAGGTTTTTTTTGTTGTTGTTTTGGTTTGGTTTTTTATTTGCTTAAGACTGGCTCTCTACCACTTGATCCATAGCTCCACTTCTGGCTTCTGGGTGGTTAATTAGAGAAAAGAGTCTCAGGACTTTCCTACCTGGACTGGCTTCAAACCGCAATCCTCATATGTCAGCCTCTTGTGTAGTTAGGATTAAAGGCATGAGCTATCAGTGCCCAACTTTTTATTTTACTTATTTATTTGGAGACAGAGATTGTTATACAGCCCAGCCTAATCTTGAGCTTCCCATCTTCCTGCTTCTTCCTCCAGAGTACTGGCATTTATAGTATGCATCACTATACCAGTCTTTCTATTCTATCTTTTATGTCCATATATGACAGTACTGGGATTTGAACTCAGACTTGTGCTTACTAGGCAATTACTCTATCACTTGAGCCATGCTACCAGTCCTTTTTTTTTTTTAACTTTTCTATAGGATCTCACATTTATGCCCTGGCTGGCCTGACCTGTTACCCTCCTCCTCTTTCCATTTCTTGCGTTGCTGGGATGAAAGTATGCACCACCAAACATAGAATTTTACTGGTGGAATGAACTCTTCTGCCTGAACTGGCCTGGAACTTCATCCCTCCCATCCTTAGTCTTACATTTAGCTTTGATTACAGGTGTGAGCCTCATCGCCCAGGTCCCCTCACCTATTTTTATTGAATGAATTCTCTGTGTGTTTGTTCCTTTTCAGTGCTGAGAATGGAACTCAGGGCCATGTGTGTCCCAGGAAAGCTCTTAATCACTGAACTACATCCCCAGTTCCGATCATTGCCTTTGTTTAAAATTTGTATATTTGTATTATTATATATTTTTAAAAATTTGAATATTTTTGTATAGTATAAGGATTCCAATGTCACATTTTTCCTTATAGTTCTTCAATTTTGTATTTGTATATGCCATTCATGGGGCTTCAACTAAGGCCCTGAGCTTTCTTCTCTTTTCTCTTTTCTCTCTCTCTCTCTCTCTCTCTCTCTCTCTCTCTCTCTCTCTCTCTCTCTCTCTCTCTCTCTCTCTCTCTCTTTTCCTTCCTTCCTTCCTTCCTTCCTTCCTTCCTTCCTTCCTTCCTTCCTTTCTTTCTTTCTTTCTTTCTTTCTTTCTTTCTCTTTCTTTCTTTCTTTCATTGGTCAAGCCCATGGTGCTACTATTTGAGCCACAGTTTCATGTCTGCTTTTAGTGATTAACTGGACATAAGATTTTCCTACCTAGTCTGGCTTCCAACCATGGTCTTCAGATCTCTGCCTCCTGAATAGCTAGGATAACAAGAGTGGCCAACCCACACGTGGAGGCTCTTCACTTTTGAATGATCGTTAACCCCACATTATTGAAAATGATACTTTGAAGTTATATTGCATTTCCCAATTTTATTATCTCTAAATTATTCCATTGTATCGTTCCTTCTAATGGCAGGATTATGCTGTAGGGAACTCTGAGGTTGAGCTGTGAAACCTGGAAAAGATTTCAGAGGTTGGAACTGCCTCAACAGTCCTAGGAATGCTGAAAACTGGTCATGGAAGGGTTAAAACAGACAGCTCTGGAGAGGGTTAAGAGACCAGAGTGCTGCCCCTTCCTTAGTGCTAGAAGTGCTGAGAGCTAGACCTTGAAAGATAAAGTAGAATACATGTTTGAAGTGTGGCAGGGTTGCAGTTTTCACTCTCTAAACATTAAAGGAGCCAGTATTCTCACAAACTGTTTTGTCTCTGTAATAACAGTATAAATGCCTTGTTTTCTGCATGTACCCATAGTAACCTTCCCTGTACTAAACCTAATAAATAAGCTTGCTTATAGGAACTCTGGGTTCAAATGCTGGTGAGCTTTGGGATCCCTGGTCCCCGCTGCATTTCTCTTTTCTCTCTCTAGTTCTTTTTCTCATTTCTTTGGCTGCAGTATCACATCACACTGCCTCGGGTTGCTGTTAGCAATGAATGGTGCCCAACATAGGGCTGCAGTGACAGGTGAGCCGTAGTATTCAATTAGGTCAACCTAAGACAGCTGAAGAATCAATGATCCAGGAACACGTGCTAGGACATGCTTCAGGACCACCAGAGTAATAATGGGGCAATCAGAAAGCAAAAGGGCCGAGTATTTTAAGTTGGTAATGATGTTGCTGGCAGCATCAGGAATGAAAGTAAAAATTAAACATTTTGAGGATTTAGTACATTATATGAAAAAATTGTTATTGGTTTCATCTACAAGGAATGCTGCAAGTCCAGAAATAAAAGGAAGTAGTCATGTCTTTTAAAAAGGCCTATAGACAGCGGGAAGTAATTCAATTAAAAGCTTGGTCTTTAAATTCTGTCTGGCAAAAGTTTTGTGTTTCACATCTTGTCTTGTATTTTGTGTTGTTTAGTCTGTTTTTCTCACATTGATCACATGGTTTTATCATACAATGGGAACAAATGTCATTTGCCACTGGAATTCCAAAAAACTGATGGCTGATCTTCATTTTTAACCTAAAGGCTATGAATGAGGCTTAGTGGTAGAGTGCTTGCCTAGCATGAATGATGCCCTGGGTTCAATTCCTCAGTACCATATAAACAGAAAAAAAAGCTGGAAATGGCACTGTGGCTCAAGTGGTAGAGTGCTAGCCTTGAGCAAAAGAAGCTCAGGGACAGTGCCCACACCCTGAGTTCAAGTCCTAGGACTGGCAAACAACAACAACAACAACAACAACTAAGCGTGCCTTAAAACTGTTGTACACAAGTGTATGTACATGTGAACATGATCAACATAATCTAATATTTTAATGCCTAAAAACTGTCATGGTACTAGAAAAAGTAGTCTTTTCTATCAAACTAAAGTGCTTTAGTCCTCTAGATTGATATTTTTTGGTACTGAGTAACTTAGTATTTGCTTTTGAGCATTAAGTAATTGCTGGAATTACTTGCTTTTTGTCTATTATTTATACTGGGATAGCCAGCAACCATGTGAGGAATATTAATCTTTTCTCAAAGGAGTTAAAAGAATAAATTGTAATTACCAGGTGTGCTGCTTGTTACCAGCTAGCGAAGTCAGGGAGATAAATACTTTATCAAAAGAGTTAGAAATAAAACTGGGCAATTTTATTTATTTATTTATTTTTTTCGCCGGTTGTGGGGCCTGAACTCTGGGCCTGGGCACTGTCCCTCAGCTCTTCAGCTCAAGGCAAGCGCTCTACCACTTGAGTCACAGGGCCACTTCCGGCTTTTTCTGCTTATGTGGTGCTGAGGAATCGAACCCAGGGCCTCATGCAAGCAAGGCAAGCTCTCTACCACTGAGCCACCTTCCCAGCCCCAAAACTGGGCAATTTTAAACTCAAACCGCAAAGATCATTATATTTGGGTGTAACACATGTGTCTATGGGTTATTAAATTACATTAAGAAAAACTATGATATGTGAATTCAAAAGTTTTTTGAGAGTTAATTCAAAATACAAATTGAAGAAAGTAAGTAGAAAAAGTAGTAAAAAGGAAAAGGGATGTCTTGAGTCTTATAAGATAGAGCTTATAAAACCATATAAAGAAAGGCTTTATTGAAGAAATAGGAAAATGATTTCCTTTAGATAAGAAAGGATTTGCTAAGTAATAATTGAATAATTGTCTTAAATGTTTGCTCCAAAATGGAAAAAGGAAGAAATAAGAACAATACATAGAAAGAGAAAAGAGATGTAGCAGGGACCAGGGGGTCCAAGGCTGACTGCCTCTTTAACCTGAGTTTCTATAAGCAAGCTTATTTATTAGGTTTAGTACAGGGAAGGGTACCATGGGTACATGCAGAAAACAAGACATCTGTACAGTTATTTCAATCAGAGTCAAAACAGAGTTAGTGAGAATAACTGGCTCCCTTCATGTTTTGAGAGTGAAGACTGCAACCTAGGCACACTTCAAGCATGTATTCCACTTTATCTATCTTCCAACACTAAGAAAGTAGGCAGCATTCTGATCTCTTAACCCTCTCCAGAGCTGTTTGTTTAAACCCTTCCATGGCCAGTTCTCAGCATTCCTAGTACTATCCAGGCAGCATTCCAACCTTTCAAACCTTTTCCAGGCTTCACAGCTCAGCTTCAGAATTCCCTTCATTTCCTCATTTTTTATTTATTTGAAAAAGCCTTGTTTTCATTCCAGCTTGAGCTAGCACAGGTGAAATGCTAGAAAGCAAACACTAGAAGAGGAAAAGGGGCCAACAAAACAATCCCTATGACTGTAGTCATATATCCACAAAAAGTCCATAATCAGTATAGCTATCCTGGGAGTTCTCAGTTGTCACCAATTTTCAACTTGCTGAATACCTTTTGAGTTGTTTTAACTGATTCTCAAACTGATACATTTATTTCTGTGGAGAAATGAAGAGATTGCACAGGAATGTGTTATTACAGGAAGCAGATGCATTTGAAGATGTGACAGTGCACGTCACAAGAAGAATGGCAGCAGCTGGACACAGCTCAGAAGACACTTCACACAGATGTGATGCTGGAAACATATAGCCACCTTGTGTCCCTGGGTTAGCACAGATTCCTGGTGGACCAGTGCATCCAATCCACCTTGTTCTCAGAGCATTAGACTTTCCTGGGTTGAGGTATGGGTCCAGTAGTAAAGCTTTTGTCTAGCATGCACAAGGCCCTAAGCTTAATCCAGATACCACAAATGTATGTCAAAATAAAACCAATTACAGCTTCTCATTAAAAAAAAAGTTTTACTGGGTAGGGAAGTTGGCTCAGTGGTAGAGTGCTTGCCTTGCATGCATGAGGCCCTGGGTTCAATTCCTCAGCACCACATAAGCAGAAAAAAGCTGGAAGTGGCACTGTGGCTCAAGTGATAAGCTGCTATCCTTGAGCTGAAGAGCTGAGGGAGAGTGCCCAGGCCCAGCCCCATGACGGACCAAAAAAAAAGGTTTTACTAAATGGAATGTGTGATGGTTTGTTTTACCTGTTTATCTTTTTGTTATACTTGATATTTGTTTTTAAATTAAGCAATGTATTAATTATATTTTAAAATTAAATTTGCTAATTAATACATTGGTTACTTTACTTTTATTGTGCTGGGGATTGAACTCAGGGCCTGGGCACTGTCCCTGAGCTTCTTTTACTCAAGGCTAGCATTCTACCACTCGAGCCACATCACTGCTTTTGGTTTTTTGTTTATGTGGTACTGAGAAATCGAACCCAGGGCTTCATGCATGCTAGGCAAGCACTCTACCACTAAGCCACATTCCCAACTCTACCTTTTTTAAAACTTTGTTTTTCATATAAGATTTCATGATAACTTTGTTAGGGCTACTTTGAACCACAAAATTCCTCCCTGCCTCCAAAATAGCTGGAATTACAAGCATGTGCCACCACCACTGGAAGAACTTTATTGGTATGGTGCCAGTTAAGAGTCCATCTTTGCTGTGAGACCCCTAGAATTGTTGCTTATTCCACCCCTGAATTTCTGAGACCAATGTCATAACTAATTTCTCTTAACAGGGTGTTCAATTGTAAAACTGCATATCATCACCAACATAGAACACAAAGAGAACCCATGGTTTGTAGAGAGTGAGTTGTTGAGTTGAATCTGTCTGGGCAAGTGAGAATTGGTGGGTTGAATATCTAGGATCACGAGGGTGAGACAGCAGAGCCTAGCTTCTGTCTCTTTCTGAAATGACCCATCCCCTCTCATATGAATTCTGTTGCTAACCTCAACCAGGATGGGATACCAAAGCTGAAGAAATGAGAAAAGATAGAATAGAAAAGCATGGAACTAGGGTTCCAACTCTCACTGGCTGCTGATCCCTGAGCTCTCCTAAGCAAGTTTAGTTAGTTCAGCATAGAAAAGGTTTCTATAGGTATGTGTAGAAAACAAGGCATCAGTCTATCTTGTGGTTGCAATCATTAACATAAGACATAGTTTGTGCACATAGTAATAACTAACTCTGTAGCTAGGGAGCAGTGAGAAGCGGTGGCTGTAACATTCATCTTATTGCCATTGTCTCAAGCATCATATGGTCTGATCAACTGTGACTGAGACATCATCCAATCCAGTTAATTGTAACTTTCACATTGATCTTGCCTTGCCTGTTTTGACCATTCCAGTGTCCAGTTCTCAGTCTTCAGAGAACTGACAAGGTGGCATTCCAATGTCTTAATACCTTCCTGGTCTCACAGCTTGGCTTGAGTCTGTTACAGATTCCATGTATGTGTGTCCCCACGGTTATTGGTACTCTGTCTTGTGGCTAAATGAACAATCGAGTCAATTGCATGTCTGCCAGGGAGGGTGGCTGTGGGGTGTCAAGTTAGGTGAGCAGATCTTCAAAGCTATAGAATTCCCCCCAACCACCACAGTTGTTTTGAACTGTGATACAAATGTTCCTCATGGACTGACATTTCTTCTCACCAATGATGCAGGATGAACACCAAGTACAGTCTGTGCTATGGCATCTGATTGTCACTTCAGCCTCTATCAGGCCGAACTTGTCATACATTGTCAGTTTTATTCTTTCTAACCAGTCTATTTTTCTCACTAGTTTTGAGATATGTCCCTAAAGAGACACTGGGCCAGAGGGGAAGAGAGAGCATGTATCTGAGAATGTATCTCCACCCTGATTTGAGAAATAGCTTCTCCTATGTGTCTTTCTCTTTTGTCTTTGTCTTTTGCTGATGATCCCCAGCAAAGGAGCATGTTGTCTGTCTTTTCATGATCTTCCACTAAATCGCACAAGTTCTCATCTCCAGTGCACTTTCCCTATCTGGTGTCTGGTGAGATTGCCTTCTTGGTGCAAAGCTGCAGGGATCAAGGTTCACTCTGGGTCTCCTGGTTTGGGTAGGATAGTCACTTCCCTCAAAGTCTTGAAAGGGCAAAAATATAAATAGTCCTTTTTTGTCCTGCAGGGATGGAACTTTTGGAGGAGTCTACTCCCCTCCTTCCCTTACTAAGGAGACTGGAATTCGGGAAAATATCCA